>NW_016829146.1:252587-257700 GCF_001698545.2 Rhinopithecus bieti | reverse complement strand
AAAAAAAAAAGACAAACAACAACAAATGGTGGTGAGGATGTGGAGAAATTAGAACTCTTTTACACTGCTGATGGGATTGTAAAATGGTAGAGCCACTTTGGAAAGCAGTTTGACAGTTCCTCAAAAGTTTAAACACAGAGTTACCATATTGTTTCCTTATGCAATAAAGAATTTGGGGCAAACCCATAGGGTAAAGTGAAAGAAAGCAAAGGAATAAAAGAATGGCTATTCCATAGGAGTAGGATCACTCCATAGCAGTGGCATGAGCTGCCCGACTGAGTATACTTATAGTTGTTTCTTGATCATATACTAAACAAAGGGTGGATTATTCATGAGGTTTCTGGGAAAGAGGTGGGCAATTCCTGGAAGTAAGGGCTCCTCCCGTTTTTAGATCATTTAGGGTAACTTCTGGACATCGCCATGGCATTTGTAAACTGTCGTGGTGCTGGTGGAAGTGCCTCTTAGCATGCCAATGCATTATAACTAGTGTATAATGATCAGTGAGGACAACCAGAGTTCACTTACGTTGTCACCTTGCTTTTGGTGGGTTTTGACAAGCTTCTTTACTGCAACCTGTTTTATCAGCAAGGTCTTATTGACCTGTATCTTTTGCTGACCTCCTATCTCACCCTGTGACTAAAAATGCCTAATCTACTGGGAATGCAGCCCAGCAGGTCTCAGCCTTATTTTACTCAGCCCCTATTCAAGATGGAGTCGCTCTGGTTTGAACGTCTCTGACAAGGTGACCCTGCAGAAATTCCCGTCCTAAAGAAAATAAAAACATACATCCACACAAAAACTTGTACACAAATGTTCATAGCAGCATTATTGATAAAAGACAAGAAGCAGAAACAACCCAAATGCCCAGCAAGAGATGAATGGATCAACAAAACGTGAATAAGTAAAATATACATACGGTGGAATATTATTCAACCATAAAAAGGATTGAATTATTGATACATGCTACAACATGGATCAACCTTGAAAGCATCATGCTAAGTGAAAGAAATCAGTCACAAAATGCGAGAAATTGTATAATCCCATTTATAAGAGATGTTCAAAATAGGCAAATCCATAGAGACAGAAAGTAGGTTAATGGTTGCCAGGGACTGAGGGTATGGGGGAATAGGGTGAGACTGCTAATGGATATGGGGTTTTCTTTGGAGGTGATAAAAATGTTCTAAAGTTGATCACGGTGACAGCTACACATCTTTGTGAATGTACTAACAGCCACTGAATTGTACACTTTAACAGGATCAATTGTACGATTTGTGAATTATTCCTTAATAAACTCTAAAAAACAAAAGGTGATGAAGTGTGTTGAGGAAACAGAAAGAGGCCCTGAGGCACGAAAGCGCCTTGTGTGCTCCAGGAATGAAAGAGGAGGCCTGTGTGATTGAATGCCCTAGAAGGCTTGGAGGGGACAGCGGATCTCGTGCTTAGGCACATGAAGTCAGTAATTATGGCACTTTGGGATTATGTTCAATGGGCAGTGGAAAGTCCTTGAAGGCTATAACACCCAACAGTTATGTGACTCAACTTTTATTTTTAATAGCTCTTTGTTCCTGAATTGTTAGGGCAGAACTAGATTGCTGTTATAGCTCCTAAAACCAGATAGAGATCCTTAACTTAAAAATTTGGTGTTAAAATTAGTAAGGGGCTATTTTCCTTTGATTTAGTACACATACTAGGAAAATGAGGATATCAAAATACTTCTTCCTTAATAGCACAAAAGAAGAGTCTTATTATAGTAAATAATGTAAGTTTTTCATTTTTTTAAACCTGAGCATATTCTGTTGCTTCTATAGGACTCAAGTTGAGAATTAAACCATTTATTCATGCTCAGTATCACATTTATATTACACATATGTGATAGATACCTGAACATAGGTTCAGGTTTAATTGCATTGAAGAGAAGGAGGGAGTAGAAGATGTCTAGCAAGCCCGGCGCGGTGGCTCAAGCCTGTAATCCCAGCACTTTGGGAGGCCGAGGCGGGTGGATCACGAGGTCAGGAGATCAAGACCATCCTGGCTAAAATGGTGAAACCCTGTCTCTACTAAAAACACAAAAAACTAGCCAGGCGTGGTGGCGGGAGCCTGTAGTCCCAGCTACTCGGAGGCTGAGGCTGGAGGATGGCGTGAACCCGGGAGGTGGAGCTTGCAGTGAGCCGAGATCACGCCACTGCACTCCAACCTGGGCGACACAGCGAGACTCCATCTCAAAAAAAAAAAAAGAAGATGTCTAGCAAAAGTCATGGTGGTGGAGCGAGCCAAGGCATTCCTGTATGTCAAATGTGGGATCATCGGTCTATCCGCACAGGGCACAGGGGACCGGGAATTCTTCTGGCTTCTTGGTTGAAAATGTGAAGATGTTATTGGGACTAACGATTGAATTGCACAGATTTGGAGACTAATACTCCCAGATGAAAAGAGATGGGCTTTGCCAACCTCAGGGAGGGCAAGTAAACAGCTCAGGAAAACGAGGAGCAGAACAGTGCTGGAAGGCAGCTGAAGGCAGTGTGCTCAGCCTGGGACAGCAACTCAGAGCCCAGCAGTGGGGAGTGAACAAGCTCCACTGTGGCACCTGCCGGGGGTCCCAAAAATGCCCAGTTTTTTTTTGTTTTTTTTTTTAATGGAGTCTCACTCCGTTACCTAGGCTGGAGTGCAGTGGCACAATCTCGGCTCATTGCAATCTCCGCCTTCTGGGCTCAAGTGATTCTTGCGCCTCAGCCTCCCGAGTAGCTGAGACTACCGGCACATGCCACCACGGCCAGCTAATTCTTGTATTTTTAGTAGAGACGGGGTTTCATCATGTTGGCCAGTCTGGTCTTGAACTCCTGACCTAAAGTGATCTGCCCATCTCAGCCTCCCAAAATGCTGGGATTACAGGCGTGAGCCACCACGCCCGGCCAGATGCCCAGGTTTTTGTGAACCCTTCCCAAGTTCTTCAACAGCATGAGGCTTGTGAAACTTCTGGAAAAAATTTCCCTTCCCAGCTAATGGCAGTGACATGAGCAAGACAAGAAACAAAATATAGGAGGAGTGGCGCTTAACAATTTTAGTAGAACATTCAGGTACACACATGTGCGCACGTGCAGACACACACAGGCCCCCCCGCAAGCACCATGCTAGGGAATTCCAAATATGTTAAAACCTGGTGAAGAGAATCCATGGGGAGGAGAGAAGATTGGTGAGCCTGATTCTTCATAATTTAATTACCATTATCTTTGAATGCATTCCATTGCTTGATTGTATTATAATTTACTTAGTCTTGTAACTATAAACCTTCAGGTTTCTTTCAACTTTTTAGCATGACAATGTTGAAACATGTATCTATCTGTCTACATCTCTGCTGGGACTAAAATCATGTGTCACATAATCTTTAAAAGAAGTCACCAAATTGCTGTCCAAAATATTGAAAACTTTATATGTCCATCAACAAGTGTATATAAATGTATGCTAACACCCTTGCCATTACTAGGTGTTATAAAATTTAAACTTTTTGGGCAACCCATAGTTTAGTCTAATATCTCATTGTTGTTTTGATTTTCATTTTGATTTTTCTTTTTTTCTTTTGAGACCGGGTCTCACTTCATCACCCAGGCTGAAGTGCAGTGACACCATCAAAGCTCACCTCAGCCTCGACCTCCCAGGCTCAAGTGATCCTCCCACCTCAGCCTCCTGAGGAGCTGGGACCACAGGAACATGCCACCACACCCAGCTTTTTATAATTTTTTGTTTTTTTTGTAGAGACAGCATCTCACTATGTTCTCCCAGACTGGTCTCAAACTCCTGAGCTCAAGTGATCCCCCCGCCTCAGCCTCCCAAGATTTTTGATTCTTAAATTATAAGTCAGAATGAGTTCACTGGCCATTTGTTTTTTTCCCTCCCTTCCCTTCCAGAAACTTCCTGCTTGCCTGTTTTCTATTGGATTATCCATCTGTTCTTAATGATTTATGGGAGCTCACTGTCATATCTGTTGCAGTATTTGCTCCAGTTTTTTGGTTTAGAAATAACGTTTTCTGAAATAAAGAAGTTTATATTTTTTATGTAGTTAGATTTATAAATAATTCCCTTTATGGCTTCTGGATTTTATGTCTGGCCTAGAAGGCTGTTTTTTCCACCAAGATTAAAAATACATTCACTCCATAGAATTACCATATGATCCAGCAATTCCACTTTTAGGTACATGCCTTAAAAAATTGAAAACAGGAACTCAAACAGACACTTACACACCAATCTTCATAGCAGCACTGTTCACAATGTGCAAAAGGTAGAAATAATCCAAATGTCCACCAACAGATGAATGGATAAATAAAATGTGCTCTATATACACAATGGGATATTGTTAAGCCTTACAAAGGAAGAGAGTACTGATCGTGCTACGATATGGATGAACCTCAAAAACATGCTGAGTGAAAGAAGCCAGACACTTCTGACAAATATTTTACAATTTCACTTGTTTGAAGTTCCTTGAATAGGAAAATTTATAGAGACAAAAAGTAGAATAATGGTTGCCTGGGGCTAAGGAGTAGGGGAATGGGGAATTGGTGTTTAATGGGTTCAGAGTTTCTTTTTTTATTTTTATTTTTTTGAGACAAGAGTCTCGCTCTGTTGCCCAAGCTAGAGTACAGTGGCAGGATCTCAGCTCACTGCAACCTCTGCATCCTGGGTTCAAGTGATTCTCATGTCTCAGCCTCCAGAATAGCTGAGATTTCAGGTGCATGCCATCCCTTCTGGCTAATCTTTGTATTTTTAGTAGAGACGGGGTTTCGCTATGTTGACTAGGCTGGTCCTAAACTCTGACCTCAAACGATTTGCCCGCTTTGGTCTCCCAAAGTGCTGGCGTGAACCACTGCACCCGGCCTGAAAGTTTCTGTTGGATGTGATGAAAAAGTTCTAGAGATGAATAGTGTTGAGAACAGATTTAATGCCACTGAATTGTACACTTAAAAACCGTTAAAACTGTAAATTTTATGTTATGCGTATTTTATCACAATAAAACAATGGAATCAATTAAAAAATACAAAAAACTAGCCGGGCGAGGTGGCGGGCACTTGTAGTCCCAGCTACTCGGGAGGCTGAGGCAGGAGAATGGCGTAAACCCGGGAGG
>NW_016829146.1:244552-250008 GCF_001698545.2 Rhinopithecus bieti | reverse complement strand
TAGAAGCATCTTATAAAATCTGTCCACATCCCTGATTCCCCTTTACAGCTCATGGCCTGAGTTTACAAAGAAAAAAAAAAAAAGACTTAGGGTAGAAATAGCAGGGACAGGCTTACCTATCGTCTACGATTTTGTTGAGTTTTGTGGGAGGAAGACTCTCTCTAATAGTGTTTTCGTCCACTGTCATTCTCTATGGTGCAAATCCTAGGTTGGCTTTTGTGGGCTTTTGTTGTTGTTTTAGTTTTTTTAAACGTATAATTGACACATAAAATGGTTTTCACATAATCCTTCCTGCAACACAAAAGGCCCCAAGGGCACTTACCTAGCTTCCTTCAGGGGTCAATTAATTCATGATGTGCCAGGTAGTCAGGTATACTCTATGGAGAAAACCTGTATCTTTGCATATCTAATTTATTTCCCAAGTTTAAAACACAGTATTGCTTTTGATCTGACTAGAATGGCTTGAACTGGATTCTGTTGGAAGGTAAAGTGGTATTATAATTGCTTTTTTACTTAACTGTCTACCGCAATGGAATGTACTCCTTGAGGGCAGGTGTTACATGACAGTACATTGATCATTATGTTCCCAGGGTCAGGTATAATGCCTGGCACACAATAAGTGCTTCATAAGTATTTCTTGAGTGGTTGCTGGATGAGCGAAGCAGACAGAGACCCTTTCAAGACCTTTTATAGCTGAGGCGTCTGTGACCAAGTAAGAATAGTGGTTAGAGGCAGAGTTTACAGAACTGGACAACTTGGTCTTGAATCCTGGCTCTGCCTCTTTCTACTGTGGCTAAATTATTTAACCTCTTCATGCCTCAGTTTTACCATCTTTAAACTGGGTGTAATAATGAGATCTACCTTATAGTGCTGTGAAGATTAAAGGAGTTGAAATTGGAAACGGTAGGCTCAGCTGTGTTAGCTTTATTTCTTGTAAAAAGTGAACGATGACCTTTTCATGTTTCTTGCAGCTTTTGGTTCCATTTGGCCATTGCTCCCCAAAAAATATCTTG
The DNA here is from genome assembly GCF_001698545.2 of Rhinopithecus bieti. Lineage (NCBI taxonomy): Eukaryota > Metazoa > Chordata > Mammalia > Primates > Cercopithecidae > Rhinopithecus > Rhinopithecus bieti. The sequence goes on along the minus strand of NW_016829146.1, from coordinate 248,995 downwards.
GGCAAAAATATTTTGTCATAATGAATTTTACTATATCTTCATCTCCCCCCCTTTGTAATTGTTCCGTTGTTACAGGGCAAAAAGGCCCTACAGGAGTGTCTCAACCCACACTCAGTATGGGCATGCTTACTAAATATTACAATGGCAAAAAAGTTGGTGAGGGAGAGTGGAAGAAATTTTGGAGCCATTGTGAAGCTCTAAGTGACTACAGCATTATGCACCATCTAATAAATTTGTGAATCATTTTCAGTTATAACATAAAAGGATTTTCTTACTTGATGCATGGCTATGTTTGGGCAATTTTGGTTTGCATATTCATCTTTCATTAATTATAAAACTATAGAAATGGGGAAAAATGAGAACAGTGAGTTAAAGGACTTTTTTTTTCTTGTTCTTTTTTTTTTGAAATGGGGTCTTGCTCTGTCGTCCAGGCTGGAGTGCGTGAATGAGTCTCGGCCACTACAACCAGACCCTCCCGGAGTTCGAGCATTCTCCTGCCTCAGCTCCTGAGTAGCTGGGTACGAAGGCACCTGCATTTACCTGGGCTATTTTTGTAGTTTTTAGTAGGATGGTTTTCACCACGGCTTGGCAGCACATTGGCCAGGCTGGTCTCGAACTCCTGACCTCAAGTGATCCACCCACTTTGGACTCCCAAAATGCTGGGATTATAGGCGTGAGCCATTGCACCCAGTCAGAGTTAAGGCTTTTTAAAAATAAAATTTCTGACATCTCTACCACTTAAGAAAATGTGTGCCACCATCTCTGTGGAAGGTTTGAAAAATTATAAATATGCCAAGTGGATCTTTATCCATTCCTCCAAGTGTTCCTCTTATGCTGCTGGGATGGTTTAACTCTAATTATACTGGAAGTTCAAGTTCAAAAAAAGTTTAAGGGGGAAAGGTGTGGCTGTGAGCTGACTTCTATGAAGCAACCTGGATTAGGATGCCAGTGAAAGAGGGCCTGGGGGTTGGTTGATGAGTGTGGCTGAAACTTCTCTGATAGATATAAATCTATTCATTTGTGTGCCCTGAGGTGTGGGCACTCCTGGGGGCTCTGAGATGCCAGGCAATGGTCACTCCTGACTTCCAGTCACCAACACCAGCTTGTCCTTGTGGTTAATCACCTATTCCCTTTCTACATATGTCATCAGACTCCTCAAACAGTTCTTAAACAGCAATATAGTATTACCAAATGAGGAAAGAAAAGGAGAAGAAGCAACATACACAAAATGGTCTCAATTGTTTAAAAACACACATAGGCCAGGTGTGGTGGCTCCTGCCTGTAATCCCAGCACTTTGGAAGGCTGAGGTGAATTGCTTAAGCCCAGGAGTTCAAGACCATTGTGGCAGCCTGGGCAACATATCAAGACACCTGTATTTACTACAAATAAAACAAAACAAAACAAAAACACACACACTGGGGAATGAGATTGGAAGAAAGGACACTAAATGTTAGCAAATGTTAGCAGAGTTTACACTGGGCTTTTAATTTGTAACTGATTTATATTTTTTCCTTTATGCTAGTCTGTATTTTCTAAAATGTTTATAATAGACCCATGCTGCTATAATCATAGAACAAGGAATTAAGGGTTGGATGTGGCTGAGTCGCACCTGTAATCCCAGCACTTTGGGAGGCCGAGGTGGGCAGATCACCTGAGGTCAGAAGTTCAAAATCAGCCTGGCCAACATGGTGAAACCCTATCTCTACTGAAAATACCTAAATCAGTTGGGCATGGTGGTGGGCGCCTGTAATCCCAGCCACTCTAGAGACTGAGGCAGGAGAATCGCTTGAACCCGGGAGGCGGGGGTTGCAGTGAGCCAAGATCGTGCCACAGCACTCCAGCCTGGGCAACAGCGTAAGACTCCATCTCAAAAATAAAATAAAATAAAATAAAATAAAATAAGATCTATTGAGAAAAATATCCATACAACATGGTGAGAACTGGCTGGGCAAGTCCTCCACATGGCCAGTTTGCAGCACCATGTAAGGGGCAATATCTTGTGAAAGCTGACTATACGAATTGAGTTATTCTTGTCATGCCCAACTAAATCAGCATCAAGGGCCGGGGAAAAGCAGTGGGGAACATAGCCCCTGCTCCAAGAGTTGAATTTTCTACAAGCCCAGCTGCTAAAGCAACCGGCTGTGCCTCCAAGACAGGTTTTACCTACCGCAGTCACTCACTGTATTCGTCCATTTTGTGTTAGTAAAAAGGAATACCTGAGGCCGAGTCATTTATAAAGAAGAGTTTATTGGGCTCATGGTTTTGCAGGCTGCACAAGCATGGCACCAGCATCTGCTTGGCTTCTGGTGAGACCTCAGGAAGCTTTTACTCATGGCAGAAGACAAAGATGGAACATACATGTCACATGGCAAGAGAGAGAGAGAGAAGGAGGGCATACTCTCTCTAACAACCAGATGTTGCGGAAACTAACTGAGTGAGAACTTGCTCATCACCAAGGGGATGACACCAAGCCATTTATGAGGGATCTGCCCCCTATGACCTAAATACCTCCCACCAGACCCCACCTCCAACATTGGGGATCACAATTCAACACAAGATTTGGAGGAGACAAACATCCAAACATCCACTCACCAATCAGAGCTTGCCAGCTCCCAAAAGCTTCTCTAGTGCCAATAAGCTTTCTTTCAAAATGATAACATAACATCTCTCTTTCTAATAAAACTCACAACCTTCTCTTTGTTCTTCAGACATACCGAAGACCACCCAGTCTGTGTGTATGCCCCGAACTGCAATCCCTGCTTCCCAAAATAAAATGTTAAATTTAGAGATTCATCTCTATACTTTGTTTTGGCTTCGACAATCTGATTGAGAGAAAACTCAGCTGCCTCTCAGACAAACCCAAAAGTATTACCAAATGAGGAAAGAAAAAGATAAAGAATTTCTTACAAGCTTCTTATAACGTCTGTCCATATCACTGATTCCCCTTTACAGCTAATGGACTGAGTTAAAAACAACAACAGAAAAGACTTGAGGTAGAAATAGCAGGGACAGGCTCACCTGCCGAAAAGTCCTTACATCACACCCTGATCCTAAGAGTTCTGCCTATTTACTTACTGGTAGTTTCCTGAGAACATGACCCCAGTCCTCCTCCATAGGTAACAATTGGGCTGCAGTTGGAGCTCAGAGCAGAACAAACAGCAACCAGGAAGGAAGCAGTGTGTGTTTCACAGTCCACTGTTGAGCTAATTATTCCCAGAGGCCTACGGGACTACACAGGCTTATACTGACCATCGTCAGCAGTCAGTGCCTCCCTTTTTTGAATTGTACATTGCTGGTTAACTCTGTAAGTTAAGAAGGGAGAGTATCCATTTCTTCACCTGCTGAACTAGAACAATTTCCTTTCTTCAAGAAAAGGGAGAAGGTTATGATTTCATAAAAGCTGCCACTTCTCTTTAGATGGAAGACTAGATTTGCTATAGACATTTTCACCTTGTTATGAATTTGTCTCTTTGTTTTTGCTTTGGGAAATGGTATTTAGTGGACAAAAGTATAGCATATTTTTGAAGCGCCATTGTGGAAAACAATAGTTANCGATGCTTCCCCCACCCCCGCCCCTCCACCCGTGCTTGGAAGGGCCTGGTAAAATCAAGAGTAAAATGCAATCCCAAGAGATGAACTATAAAGAAAACATAATACTTTTGCAATAGCCGCTTTTCCATCATGTTTTGATTGCAGGAAAGATCAGGCTTTATGGGCTAAAGGAAAAATAAATGAGTTCGTGATAAGCCTAAATCCTGCCCTCCCCTTTCCAGTGTCAGCAGAGAGTAGAGGTTCTGGGTTTTTCCTAAGATCAGAGGGAACAGGTCTTAAATTCAGGGTGGAATCAAAACTGGCCAAAAACCTCATCAAGGCCTTCTTATCTGCTCCATCTGCTGGCTCTGAGTAATCTTTAGCAATTGCTCAATGGTGACGTCTTTAAAGAAATCCTGCCAAGAGCACCCTTTCCCTAGCCTTTCCTTAGTTACAACAATCTACAAAAGACCAAGGGTGAATGTCTGGGTGGAAGAGCTGGACACGTCTGTATTTGTTCCTTGCTACAAGTGGGTATGAGAAGTATCCTAGGAGACAGATTTTCCAGGACAATGATTAGCCAAACAGTCCTATCCAGAGGCCTTCCAATAAACCAGATTAGCTATGATGTGATTAAGTAATTATATGGCATGTTTCAAGGAGACACCATAAACTACAATCAACAATTTGGCATCACGCAGCAACTTGGGGTGTAACCTATTTCAGGAAGAGCCAAATTGGATACCAAAAATGGAAGGACTTGCTCTCATAGGAAAGAAGAGTGAAGGGAAGTGTTTGGTGATGGTGAAAATATAACATATTTGGAATTTTAATAAAAGTTTCTTAGAAGCATCTTATAACATCTGTCCACATCCCTGATTCCCCTTTACAGCTCATGGCCTGAGTATACA
>NW_016829146.1:235748-240206 GCF_001698545.2 Rhinopithecus bieti | reverse complement strand
CCTTCGGAAAATATGGCTTCAAAGGGATTTTTATTTTTTGTTTATAACCTAAGGAAAACCCCTATCTAGCAAGAGGAATTCCAATTACTTCACAGATTTCTTTCTTTTCCTTTCTTTCTTTTCCTTTCTTTCTTTCTTTTCTTTCTTTCTTTCTGTCTTTCCTTCTTTCTTCTTCTTTTCTTTTTTTTTTTCTTCTTCTTCTTTTTCTTTTTTTTGTTTTGTTTTGAGACAGGGTCTCTCTGTTCCCCAAGCTGGAGTGCAGTGGCACTATCACAGCTAACTACAGCCTCGACCTCACAGGCTCAAGCAATCCTCCCACCTCAGCCTCCCTAGTAGCTGGGACTACACCTACACACCACCATGCCTGGCTAAATTTTTTTTGTATTTTTTGTAGACACGGGGTTTCACCATGTTGCCCAAGCTTGTCTCAAGCTCCTGGACTCAAGTGATCCACTGACCTCAGCCTCCCAAAGTGCTGGGATTATAGGTGTGAGTTCCATGCCCGGTCATACTCCATGGATTTCCGATCTGACTTAAGAGCCCTCTTCCCCATCTGCTCCGCTGTGCTCTACCATTATTTCTTGTCTAGGCTTATATCATGTGATCTCCAAGTTCTCCCTTTGACTAAAGCAATTTGTGTATGTGTCTTGATTCCCTACTCAATCAGAAGCTCATCAGGGGCAAGTGGCCGTACTGTTCCATTTGTCTAAGGTCCACATTGCTTATCTCAGTTCCTGCCACATATTAGTAGCTCAATCAGTTCTTATCAAACAAATGAATCTTAAATATATCCATTGGTCATTTATTCATTCATTCAGTTAGTCACTCAATAGATAATGTTTGAGCACAACTATATGCCAGTCATGTTCAAGGCACTGAAGATACAAAATTAAACAAATGAGACTGAGATCCCCATCCTTAGGAAACATATTTTATTGAGTTTGACCTGCTATTGTGAAAACCTTTAATTTCCGTGTTTAAGGGTCTAATTGCTGATTCCTAGTAGTTCATCTGAAAGGAGGTGGGAGTATATATTTTTTATGGCCTTTCCTTTTTCCAAGGATGTGTTCAGGATCAGGAAGCAAATAAAGCCTTTAAAGAAAACCTATGAGTTCAAAAGTTTGCCCTAGAACATCGTGTGGCTAAAAGTACAGCCCCAGATAGATCCCTCCCTCACTGAGGAGTTGGGACCCTGTGCATGATCTGAAATGGAGGGGGTGAAACAAAAGGATGTAACTCACCTGTGATTAAAAAAAAAAAAACACCCTTGAGTCACCCTTTCTCCTCTCCCTCCTCTTCCTAAAGTTAAGAATTTAGGAACTCTGTGGACTTAGAAAATGAGGAGCCAGGATAAAGGTGTCTGTGTGAATTGAATGGTAGCTGGTAATTCCAGAGGTGTTCAGAAGCCTAGATATGACCTAGGAGGAGGGAGACCCACAGTACCTGAGCCCAGTCTGGAGTTGGGAGCAAGAAGAGGCAGGCAACCTCTGGAAAGTGGAAAGTAATCCACTGGGAATTCTCAGAAATTTGAGGATGAGTGCAAGGCTTCCTAGAGCCTGTGTGATTGAGCCCTAAGCTGTTTTATCTAAACATGAAAGGAAAACCTGGACCTGGAAAGTTGGAATGCGTGGAGAATTCAGATTATTCTTCAGTCTCAACCTTCTTTTCCACGCTAAGGAAAGCAGTTCATTGGCAGCTCTGTATAGGATGCCAAACGTGTTTATCTGGTGGGTCTTCATGTTCCCTCACTTCCAGAAAACCTAAGAACTTTAAAAGATCTCTAACAGTAGAAGAGATCTCATTTTAAAGGACCTTCTCATAGTTGGGAACCATCTTTCCCTATATTTAAAAGGAGACAGAACATCAATGCTGAGTGTACAGCCAATGGCAAAATTGTCTAACCCCATTCTGTTTTGTGGAACTGTTTTCTGGATATGTTATATGCGGTGGACTGGTAGGTCCTCGTAGCCCACGGTTTTCTCTGAGGGATCCAGAACTAATCCCAAGAAAAAGCAGAAAGGCTCTCAAGCTTGTGGTTTTGATGCCTCCTTTGCCCATGAAGAAGACGCTGTTTTCCATCAACAATCTATTTGCACAAGCCACTTTGTATGTACAAACTGAAAATGAACAACGTTGACCAAAACTCTCAGCAGTGGGGGCAATGTGACAAATGGATGATGACTCTTTCTCCCAGCCTCATCACCAAACCCCTCCATGTCAACGCTCAAATAAGTAACTAAAATGAAGGAGACCTAAGGTTTCACAAAAATGACAAATTCAATTTGATTAGAACAAACTCCCACTTTCCTCAAAGGTATACGCTCCTGCACCGTTCTGGCTTTGAAATTCAACTTTGGGAATAAAGGTTCGAAAGATCACCTTGGTTTTGGGGAGACCCATGTGGCAAATTACCTCTCCTCTATTTCTGTAAAAAGTGAGGATTCAGAGAAAACTTGGAACCCCAAAACTTCCGTCTAAAAATGTAAACTTCTGCTGAAGAGGATGTCATGTTTACAACAATAACAACAACCAAAGCAGGTCATCACGATGACAGGCGGGTTAGTCACATGCGTGTTCACATTCCGTCTGCAGCTCAGACTCTAAAACCCTTTGGCTTAACCTCTCCCCTTTGGAGGCTGAAAAGCAAATAGAACAATGGAGAACATTTAGCTCCAGAGGATTTAGTAATCTTTTCATCCATTTGATTTATAAAATTGATTGGAAGGAATGGAGAAGCTTCTCTTGTTGTTACCATTTAGCTCTTTACCGTGATGCTCTATTCTGCTCCCTTAAAGCTTTTAATGCTCCCAGATAAATCAGAGCTTTCACATCACCCTGCCACTTTCTGCAGTCTGAGTGCTCTGTTCTAATCTAGGATCGAACAAATTTAAAAAACAAATTTAAAATTTCATTTGCTTTTGAATGGAGTTTGCTGAGTCTTTCTACCCTCCGTGGAGATCTTCCGAAAAATTCACAATTCTGGTTCAGCTTGAACTTGGGTTTTCCAAAAGTTTCCACTGGACTCCTTAAGGATGAAAAAGGGAAAGTCTTAGAGACAAGACAGAAGACAGGCGCTAAGGCCAGCCAGAGTGAAAAAGATTTCTAGGAGTTAGCAGCCAAATAAAACAACGCCAAACAAAACAAACCCAGGCTGCCCTTTCCTCTGCTCTGCAGGCTCTTATCTGCTGGTAAACTCAGCCTCCTCAGTCTAGAATATGCAGCCCCAGAGTGACTGAGAAGGCTGAGTTTGTGCCTGTCCGTCCCAGGTACCTCTCAGCACCCTGCACAGTCTTTGTTCCAGCACATTCCTCATAGTTTTATAACAATTTGTCCACTTGTCTCTCACCATTAACATCTAGCATCCTCTCCTCTAGTCTGTGTTCCTTGTGTATATTCTTAACTAGCACTAGTGTGTTAACTAGTAGATAAATTCTACCAGAATTTAAATTCTTATTCTCATAGGACATGGATTTTCGACCTCAGTTCTTTTGACATTTGGGGCAAGATCATTCTTTAGGTGTGGGCTGTCTTATGTATTGTGGGATGTTTAGCAGCAGCCCTGGCCTCGGCCCACTGGACGCCAGGAGCACCCCCCACCCCCCAAATCACTGCAGTGGAAAATGTTTTCAGGCATTGCCAAATGTCCCCTGTGGAGCAAAATCTGCACCGTTCCCCCAAACCTCTTGAGAACCACTGCTGCAGAGTAATACGAAAAATATGGGTTGAATGATTTAGTCCACATGGTCTCTAATCACAGGGACTCTCCAAAGCTATCAAAATTGTCCCTTATTTTTATTTTTTAGAAGAAAGCATCAACATTTTACTAATGTAACAACCAGATTCTACTTTAGACACATATTTTAAAATCACATTAAAACCAAAGTTTTTTGTTTGTTTGTTTTTGTTTTTGTTTTGTTTTTTAAAAGTATCCCTGAATCCCTGAGAGGTAGGTTTACTTAGCAGGGTCTCTAGGGTAGTAGTTAAGAGCATAGAGTGTGGAACCAACTGCTTCAGTTTAAAATCCTGTTCTACCATAAACTACCTGCATGATCTTGGGGAAGTTACCTAACCTCTCTGTGCACCCTCAGCTATGCAATGATCCAAGTAATCTAAATTGTAATGTAGAATAATAGTAATACTGCCTGCTGAATAGGGTTGTTGAGAGGGTTAATATTTGAGTTAATATTTGAAAAGCTCTTAGAACAGTTCCCAGTACAAAGTAAGCAAGATATAAACATTAGCTCCAAGCCAAGAAGTACAGGATTTTCAAAAAGTCTCTAAATTCAAGCACATTTGTTTAGAACTATTTGGAAGCCTTATGCTTCTGCTGCCAAAGGGATCAGAGTAGATCTTGCAATATGTACAAAACATCTCTATACTTCCAACATTTTGGAACTGAATTATAAGTTTCCAGTCAGCTCTGTAACTTTCTACTCTTTTTTTTTTTTTTTTTTTTTT
>NW_016829146.1:221919-233957 GCF_001698545.2 Rhinopithecus bieti | reverse complement strand
AAAAAAAGTGTGCAAAAAAAAAATCACAAAACACATAATGAGATAACTCCCAAAGTTATCATAATCTCACTACTGTGAAGGGAGTTTATTACCAAAAGACCCACCGAACTTCAAAGTGTCAGTACAAACAGGCAACCCTCAATTTTGCCAAGGCCCACAATCAATGAAAAGTTTCTATTCTGTTGCCTGATTGGAGGTCCTGCTGGGAGACACAAAAGTCCCTTCCCTCCTTCCCTTCATTTAGCACCAGGGAGTTCATTCCCAATGGGGCTCCTTGAAAAGAGCATTTCTCTGTCTTCTGAAAATTGATTGCTCCCTCTCTCTATACATTTGTTTTACATTTACACAGATATTTCAGCTATTTTTGATTTGTAGTGTAACCTAGGTAACCTAAATCAGCTAAAATTAAGAACTAATTCCAACCTCCAGACCCCAAATAGCAAACCACACCTGAGCTTTGCACAGGTCAAGTAGCAGAAAGAATAGCGAGGTTTTTGTGAGGAGGGCTGCCTTCTTTGATCTGATGTGGCTGGGACAGCATGGGAGCCAGTGCAGATGTGTAAGAGAGGCTCAAGTGCCACTTTGGAAGATTCACCACGAAGAGTGCATTCTTCCCTCTTCCGGTTTTTCCATAGTGTTCTTTTGAGTGCTCACTTTCAGATTAAGCTGGCCTTTGCATATTAGAGAAGGGGTTGGCAAACTTTGTCTGTAAAGGGCCAGCCAGTAAATATTTTCGGCTTTGAAGGCCACATACACAGTCTCTGTCACAACTACTCAACTCTGCCCTTTGAGCTCAAAAGCAACCACAGACAATATGTAAACAATTGGGCGTGGCTACGTTCCAAATAAACTTTATTCGTGGACACTGAAATCCTAATTTCAATTAACTTTCATTTGTCATGAAATGTTATTTTCCTTTTGATTTTTTTTTCACCATTTAAAAATGTAAAAACCACTCTGCTTGCAGGCTGTGTAAAACCAGGCGGCAGGCAGGAGGACTTGGCTCACAGGCCATAGTTTGTCTACCTTTATACATATTAGAGTCATACAAGCACAGCCAAATGCAACATTCTCATAAAACATAATGTTAAAAATCAGATGGAGAATAGACCTCCAGATTTCCTGCGTTTATGATGACAGCTTTACAGGAAACCAAAACTGTGTGCTGGGGACTGTTCTGGGTATTCTGTAAATGTTTTTTCGTGTTTGTCTTTGGTATATAATACATTCTCATTTCCTAGGGCTGTTTAGTTTGTGAATGTGAAACCGTCAACTTCCTGTGTCAACTTCAAGTAGCTAAGTTTTCCTATTTGTTTGAATTCCTTTAGTGGACCCTCATCTTATATTTATTTATTTTGGCTCCAAAGACTGACCATATTCATAGTAAGAGTTTGGCAATGTAAGTAGTCATTTTCTGCAAAGAAATATATTCTGACCAAATCATTTCACTGAAACCTCCTAAACCATGAACTTTTATTCTAGAACTAATAAATGTTTGTGGCGAAGTTCTTTAGCCCTTTGGCTTGTACATTTTATGGCTACAAAAAGGTAGTTGGATTTTTTTTTTTTTTCATGGAGGAATTTCATGCATAGCCTAGGAACTGTTTTAAGTGTAGAATTTATCTTTGCAACATGCATCTTCAACATGCATGTATGCTTTCTGAGTTTGTGCAATTATGCTACTTTTCTGTTAGATGTTCTAAGCTTTTGTATCTTTCTTGTCACATCACACACAGATTCCTTTCAACCATTACCTTACACATGCCCTTTAACTTCAATAGCTTTAGCTGTAGGAATGTCTGCACAGTCACAAAATTAATTTTCTCCAAACACCACATTCATTTATCCCTCCCCTTAGTGACACGAACTTAAGGCACATGAGCTTTCAGACTTGAGATTCTTTTTTTATGACTTCTGTAAACCATCACCTAATTATTGATCTGACAGATTGCATACTCAGAGTAAGTTTATTAACCAGAGCATCTTTTTTGATACCATAAAATTAATTTATTTCTGCCCCAAGAGTACGTTTTGGGAGTGGGTTAGTAAGAAACATCTGAATCACAATCATTTTTGGAACATCCCTTGTACTCCATAAAAATAACATTGTTTCAGAACCACTCCCAATTCTCTGCTCCTTCAGGAGAGAGGATAGTGGAATTGACTAGCACTCAGCTGCTGAATGCTGAAGGACGCCCACAGACCTGGAAAAGACTTGGCCAGGCCTCTGCCAATGGAAGAAGGGAACGTTGGTCGGCTCCTCTTCAGATAATGTGCTTGGGTTTTGCTGTACCTTTGACAAGACATTGAGACATAAAGGCTTTGTCAGAAGAGGAGGAGGATGTAGGAGGGTGAAGACTGCAGCCTTGGCCCAGCTGAAGTGCCCCACACAAATTTTCAGATCTCTGACATCTGTGTTTCCTCTGGCCTGACCTTTTCCTAGTCCTTCCCTGCCTAAGGGGTAGCACTCCCAAGAATGCAAGCCTATGTCACAACACCCTGCATGATCAAGGACATCCCTGGGTGGCCTAACAATAAAAGGACAGCATTCTGGAGGAAAGAACAAAAAATGGACAAGAAGAATGCCAAATAAGCAAATCTGCAATGTCATAAGGGTCAAGCTAGTTAATGTCTGTTTTACTGAAAATTCACAGAACAGAAAAAAATGTAGTTTTAAAACTATAACAACAACAATAAAAGCATATCCACTGGCACATCTTCCTTGTTTTCAGTGATTAACGCTTTGAAGAAAGTTGATTGGAAGAGAAACACAGTCATCTTAAAATACAGCCAAGTGCTTTTTTGCTTATAAGCAACTGTAGCTCAGAACTCCTGTCACTTCGGGTTTGCCCTTCAAATTTCCACCCACGGTGGACATATCAAGAAGGAACACCCCATTATTCTCAATTAGCTGCCCTCCCGGAGGAGGTAGGTACACACATGATGCTAAAGTCATTTCTGTTTGACTCAAGATTAATTATTATTGTTATTATTATTATTATTATTTTGACACAGAGTCTCGCTCTGTCGCCTAGGCTGGAGTGCAGTGGCACAATCTTGGCTTACTGCAACTTCTGTCTCCTGAGTTCAAGTGATTCTCCTGCCACAGCCTCCCAAGTAGCTGGGATTACAGACATACGCCACCATGAATTTTTAGTAGAGATGGGGTTTGCCATGTTGGCCAGGCTAGTCTCGAACTCCTGGCCTCCTGCTATCTTTCTGTGTCGGCCTTCCAAAGTGCTGGGATTACAGGCGTGAGCCCCCGCACCTGGCCAGCTCAAAATTAATTACATGGTATCAGTTGCACCAGATGTACCCTTCTGATCTTTGGATGATGCTTGCGTTAGACTAATGTTAGGTGCACTGCTATTCCCTGAGCACACCTTCTGATGAAATGCACCCAAACACAAAGTTCCCAGAGCTGTCCCATTGGAGCTTGAGGAACTTTTCATTGCTATGACCAGAGGAGCAGCAAGATTTCTTCTCTAAAGACTATGCCCAGGAATCATGTGCTTTCCCATTTGCTTTTTTTGTAGTAACAACCCTTATTCCCACAATGTGTCAACTGAAGCAGCAATCAGTGGACAAGTCTGGTCATCTGTCGAAAGTGCACAAAGCCCTTTATTCTAGTGCAGGATTCTCAGCACTATTGACATCTTGGGCTGGAGCATTTTTTGCTGGGGCCGGGGGACTGTCCTGTGTGCTGTAGGATGTTTAGTAGCATCCCTGGCCTTCACCCACTAGATACTAGAAGCACTCTCCGCCCCTGCCCCTGCCCCTGCCATTTATGACAACTGAAATTGTCATGGAACTTTGCCCAATGTCCCCTGGGAGCAAAATTGCTCCTGATTGACCACCACTGCTCTGGTATGAGAGAATTGTGGGGGTACACAGGGCAGCCAATCTTATTTCTTGCAGTTCGGCTCAGTTTGAATCACCAGTCATTCTTTTCCAGACCTTTGAAGTATAGGACAGGGAGTCATGCAAGTTAAACCCCCATCCCCATGAAGAAAGTGACCCTCCCTTATCTCTAGCTCCTAGCCTGGTGATTAGTTGAATTACATTGTTTTTTGCTTTTTGTTTTTTGTTTGTTTGTTTTTTCCTGTGCCTTTTCTCTTTCCACTGTGCACTTAAAGTCTAGAAACTGTTGACTCACTTTTCTTGGTAACCAGGACACCTTCGCTTCAGATTCCCGGTCCTGGCTCAGTTTCAGATGCCAATTTCCATTTCATACACAAATATCTTAACTCAAGGGTGCCTCCAGAATCTTGCTCACAGTATATGCTTGAAGGAACTTTTCTGTCCTGGGAAAGGTTTATCTCTGTACATTTTCTTCCTCATAGTGTTTCTTCAACTTTCTCTCTGAGCCTAGCTTTTCACAGTCCTTGTTGGCCATCAGTGATCTCCAAGTCTCTGTTGCCGGTCACTACATTCTCACTACTCAGAAAGCCCCCTTCTGGGACCTCAGTCCTGGGCATTGTCTCTTCACAGACAATCACTCATCCACAGTAGAGAGAAGAGGGTAAATCTTGGAATTACTGGCTGACTCTTTGTGGGCATCTAAACCTCCCTAAGCAGAATGTCCGCAGCTTTCACTGCATATCCAGAGAGATTTAGTATACACACAAATCTCCAGGCCCTAGCCCATCAGAGATTAACTGCACTTTGAGATCGTTGGAATAGTGGCTCATACTGTATTAATGATCTTTATGGGAAGGCATTAATTTCATTATTTCAAAAATGCACATTAGGCACTACTGTGTACTAGGTACTGCACTAAGTATTAGGGATTCAGCATTAGCAGGAGAAGCAGTCCCTACTCTCGTGGAGGTTATAATATTGGAATGAGCTAGCTCAAGGAGACGAGGGTCTGGCACACAACCCTGAATGTGGTACGTGTCTCCGGTCATTTTAGAAAAATTAAAAAACAACAGCAACAACAACAAAAACTTGTGCAAGTTTCACAATGGAAGGATCCTTCCATGCATTCATACAGATCCAAAGCATTGCTAAGTTAAAGCAAATATCATGAGAAACATGGAGTCAAAGAAAGCAAACAGACAGAAAGGCACATGAACCTTTTGTATCAGGGAAAACTCATAAAGGACTTTTGGTCTAGGTTTTGAAAGAGGAGTGTTAAGCTCAAATACTTCTTCAGAAAACTTAAAGAAAACTTGAAGAATTCATTGAAGTACAAATTGAACTAGAGAAACCTTCAATGATGATGTGAGGTGTTTTATCTTGGTTTTACCCCTTCATCTTACAGTGCTAGAAAAGAAAAGCTGCTAGATTTGGGGGAGTGGACAGGTCTCCTCACAACCTTGTTCCTTGATCATTTTGATCTCTTAGCCTTTGGTGACTTTATTCTGCATGGAGAATGGCTGTGGGAAAGGACATAGACCATTATTTCTCTTGATTGAGTCAAGTAAACATGCTATTGCAAAATATCAGAAGTTATGAGTCAGAAGTTATGCCAGAGACTATTATATAATAGGTTCCCCTATTTTAAGAAAAAAATATGGTCAAATCCCATTTTAAAAACTAGATTTTGATTTTTTAGCATACTATGCCTTGGGGGATCTATAGCAAGACACAAAGCCATCATGTCCCACTCATGAACTGTTAAAGAAACTACTGTCCAGGAAAAGAAAATTGAGAGCATGATGATTGTATTTTAGATCAGAGAGACAAGCAATAGAACTAACATGGTTATTTCAGTAAAAACACCTAAGAAATAAGGAAAGTCTTACGTCACTAGACAAGAGAAGGAAGCTTTTTGACAGGGATATATGGAAATAACACCTTAAAAGACAGATGAGGGAGTTTCAGTTTTGGTGAGAATTATTTGACATACTTCAGAGTAGTCTGATTTTTTTCAAATATTTCCAAAATGTATGCATGCTAATATATTGTAAATATTTTTGAGTCTCCTTATTGGGATAAGAGACATGTTCAGACACTGAGAAAACAACCTGAGCCCTCTTACCCATCATCAAAGACTCAAAGAGAAGGGAATGGGCACTGGATGACTAAAGAATTGGGATTCTAATGGATAAGAGTCTAATGTGATCACCAAAGGTTTGGTTTCTGAACTCCCAATAGAAAAAGCAATTATGATCAGAATTGAGTGAGGGTTCTCTGGGAGGAGTAATGTCAGACCAACCTAATATCTTTAAAAATATAAAGTTATTACATTGGTGGGACAGTGATAGGATAAACTCAGGGAGAAGACAATGAACCCATTGCTTTACAACAGACACGATTCAAAGATTCTCCAACACATTTATGATTTCCTACTGGTTGGTATCTAGGAATATGACAAAATATATAAAATATTATTTTTAGTGAGGGAGATGAAAGGCCCTATATTAAACATCACCAATGTTATTTTAAAAAGTCTTGTGATTATATATATGGTTCTTACTATTTTTCTTTGAATGACAGGCAAATTGTTTGAGGGCCCATGAAGCGACAGATAGTAAATAGATTGCAGACAGAAATAAAAATATTATCATGTTAACTTACTATTTATAGGCATTTGGAAATTGCACAAAGCATGCATAACAGAAGTTTGACACGGATTATCCCCAGAGCTCTTTCCTGTGACCCATCTGGTGGAAATCATCCCAGATATCCTAGAGGTTAGGTGTTTTTGCTGGGAGGAATAGCACTACTGGAGTTAAACAAACCAACTATTTGGACACTCCCAGTCTCCCCATATGCAATTGCCTCAGCAGTGGAAACATGTGGCCAGAGATCAGAGGAACTCATGTGAAGATGCCTCTAAGTGGTTACTATTCTTGGAACAAATTTACCAACAAAACACATGGATCTTCAATTATCTCTGTTTCAATTTAAGGAGAAGTGCCAACACTGAAGGGTAACCTCAAATAGGTGCCCTCTTTTACACACACATGTGCACATGTACACACACACGATACACACATGATAAATAGGAGGACATAATTTGTTTATTTCTCCAACACTTCTCACTCACCAAACTGTCAGATCCATTACCAAGATGGTTGAAATAAATAAACACAATTATAATCCTTTGTCACTAGATCACAGAGAAACCATTTCTAGAACCTGAAACTCAGACGAATCCCTGTTAGTGGACAGGGGCATCAAATGGGAGAAATAAAGACTGTTTAAGGCTTGTATTCATTTGAGATGGCACTGGCTTCTGGATCCTTACAATGTGTCTCCCCTCTCCTGAAGGAGAAAATGACTGCTGTGGAGATTAGGATAAAATGCACTTGATTCAGCTTGTTTTTCCTTTGCATCAGAAATTCCATCAAATGCACGTGGCCTTGAAAATAGATGCTGGGCTTGGAAAGAAAAAGTAAGTACCTGCAGAGAGACAGAATTCAGAAGCAAGAAGGATCTTCTCTGGGTGGCCACCATTACCAGATTCCATTTTATTTCTAAAATTATGATTTCTGTGTTCATCCATTTGTTCACATTGGGCTTTCTCATTTTGCATTGTTTTGTTTATTTTGATTTTGTTCTGTAGTCCAATACCAACACACTGAGTAATAGTTTGTAGGCAGTGTTTATGAACAGCTGAAGGCAAGGATCAAGTTAAATAGCACATATACTCCCAGTGAGATTTTCCTCTTTGCACTTTATAATCTTCACATTGCTAAATTCCTTAAACTACAATTGATTCTCTCTACAAGAATTGCCAAGACACTGGCAAAGTCAACTTCAAAAAGCTAGAAGCACAACTTTTAAACAAATATATGGTGAGCATGTATCAAAGACATATTTAATTCATTAATGAGGAAACCAGCATGTAGGAGAAGCATAAACAAACACACACACACTCAGTGGGAAAAAAGTTAAAATGTGATTGCANGGTTGTTTTGTTTTGTTGTTTACCAAATAGAAAGGAGCTGCAACTCTACTTTGCAAAAGTCATTTGTAACTTACCAAACTACCAGTTACAATCTAGCTTCATAGAGTAGATGCTTCAGATCCTAGTCAGTGATAAATAGGTAAGTCCAACCAAGATACATTTCCCTAGAGAATGAAATATTCTTGAATGGTTTTGGTAGACAGTGCTTCAGTATGAGTTGGCAAGGACGTGCAGTCATCCTTCTGCTTATTTCCAAGTATTGTGTGACTTTTCTTCACAGAGACACACAAAGGCATTCTGTCTACAGTTTAGTGGATGGAGTTTTATGGGTCTTGGTCACTGAAATACCCTTGTAACTTCCCTCAAAGTCCTACATCATAAAAAAGCTTCAGCAACCAAAGGAAAATGCTAATGTTTCAAAATGAAACTTTTGAAGAATTTGTCTTTCTAAAAACAAGCTTTTGTCATGCACCCAAGGCAAAGGTGGCCCCCGCTCTCCACCCAGCACCTCACTTGACTATAGGGCTGCAATCTGCCGTGGACTGTTGGTCAATGCTCCATTGTGTGCTGAGGTTCTGAGGGGTGTGACCGCCCACAGCTGGCCACAGCTCCTCCATCTACATTTGCTAGCCCACGCTTGCAGCCAGAAAGCCTTTTAGAATGTTGCAACAAACAAAACCAAAAGCCTATAGGCCATCTCAGGCAGAGGAAACCACAGACAGACACACTGTCTTCCACAGGCTCCCAACTCTAGTTGACCCTGTTTGTGTCTTGGTATTTTAAGTCTATGACCTTAGCAAAGGTTCAACATGCAGTGCCAGCTGAGCAGGCAGAACCAGAAATACAGTTCTTGCCACAGGATTTGGAGGCACAAGAATTCGATTTGAGTTCTGTGTCCACCATGTACACATTATGTAGCTGTACCTGCCCTGAGTCTTGGTTTTTTCATCTGTACAGTGGGAATGATAAGACTTAACTTACTACTCTATAGAATTGGTTTAAGATGAAACAAAAATATGTGTTCAAAGGGCTTGCTGTAGTAAACATAGTTATCCGTATTGTTAAAAGCTACCCCGTTCTGGATGCCAACTGTAAAGGGTGCTTTTTATACATTAACTGGGATCACATAAAGAGCCACACAGCTGTTGGTTATTAGCAGCATGTATTACAAATACTGTCACTTGCATGCCAATATCTCTTGATCCCTTTCTTCCATGCTAACATAACCTCAATTCTCTTTGCAGTAGCAGTATGCCCAGCTCTATTCCCTAGATCTTTTTGTAGCTAGGAGAAGCCATGTGACCTGATTCTGGGCGATGAGACCTAAACAGAAATCTTCCACAAAGCCTTTGCCCCTGTGATAATAATGGCAGCAGCCACTCCAGACGGCCTGCTGCTACCATCACATTGCCTGCAGCAGGGAGTTGCAGGTGAGGCTGCGGCTCTGTGGAGCCAGTGGGACCCCACCCCTTTTGAGTTGGGGCAGGAGCTCCTTGGGTGCTGCAGCAGCCACCCAAAACTTGGCTGCAGACCCAGGCCTCCCACTTCAAGGAGCAGGTGGGAGCCCTGCCCTCCTAGGCACAGCTGCATCTGCCCAAACCGCAGCTGCAGACCCAGGCATCCCTGCACTCTTGGGGGCCTGGGAAGGCCCCTTCTCTCACAGGCTTGGAAGTGCCCGGTCCCACTGCCTGGTTTCTCCCTGCTGTTGGCACCTGCTCCAATTTTGGATCAAAGTTGGGCCGAGCCCAGGCACCATGAGCAACAGTGGGAGGCAGACAGGTTCCTGGGCAGAAGGGGGTGTGTCCCCAGTGAAGCCCCACCTTCAGGCTGGGGAAGACCTGAAGCCTGGGGGCCCAGCTTCCAGTCCTGTGGACCAGAGTAGGGGGGTTGTGGTGCTTTTTCCTGGGGCTGCCCGTGGCTGCACATGAAGCAATCAGCACACATTTTCCCCTCCGAGGCCCATAAAAGCCCCAGGCTCAGACAGGGCAGAGCAGACGAGGGGACTACCATCTGCAGAGAGGACCTATCCTCTCACCCTCTCTGCTAATAGCAGGAGACATCAGGATGACCAGCTGCATAGAGGAACTACGCACTCTAGGGCCTCCTCTCTGGTAAGAGCTTTAGAGACGTCCAGAGATGATGGGATGAACTGCCTGCAGAAAGGAGCTTCCCACTCCAGGGTCTCCCCTCTGCTAAGAGCTGAACACTCAATGGGACACTTTGGCTGTGAAAGGAGCTGCTCCTGCAGGTCTTCTGTGAGCTGTTCTATTGCTCAATAAAGTTCCTCTTCATCTTGTTCACCCTCCACTTATCTGCATACCTCATTCTTCTTGGTTGCAAGATAAGGACTCAGGACCTACCAAATGGCAGAACTAAAAGAGCTATAACATAAGCAGGGCTGAAATGTGCCCCATGCTCACCACGCCGTGGGTGAAGAGAAGGAGAGAAAAGATGCAGCCACTCAGACCTGGGAGCTCCCCGAGCCTGGGCTGTGACTCCCTCTTGGAGGTCCTGTGGTTTCTGGTGTCACTGAGCTTCTGAGCACAACCACATTCCCTGGTGCCAGCTGGGGAAGCTGCTTGCCGTGCACCTGGTCAAGCCATAGCCTCGCAGACAGCCAGTGTCTGTTCCAGCACCTGGAGCTGCCCGCCCCGCTGCAGCACCCAGCGTGCCTGACTGTGTGCAGTGGCCAGACCCCAGGCTTGCTCATTCACACACCCCCTGCCACTCCCCGCCTGGCTCACCCTTGGCAGGTGTGGGATCCAGGCTGGTAGTGTGAGCCAAGCACAGCCTGCCAGGCCAAGTGAGCAGAACGAGCTGAGCAGGCCTGAGCAAAAGTCAGACAAAGGCACCACCAGCCACAGAGGTTTCTGGCCAGAAAAGCAACACTCCTAAGATCCCATGACAATAAAAGGAGACTGAGCCAGCTGGTGTGGCCTTTCCCTTTTCTCTTCCTATTTTCCTCCTGCTTGAATACAGAAGGGATGCTTGTTACCATGAAAATGAGGGAAAGACTAAGAGAACTGCACAGACATGGACCCAGCCAGAATGGGGCACAGCTTTGATCTGAACATTGACAACTGCCTATCTTCAAAATTCTTGTTACATAAGAAAAGAAAAACCTGTAGGTTTAAGCCATTCAAGTTGGGTTTTCAATTATTTGCAGCTGAACACAACACTAAGCATACAATGTGCATGAAGCAATAAAAGAGCTGTGTCTATGGAAGTTTGGTATTAGTCAACTAACGCCACCTTCTCTGTGAAATCCCCGAGACTTTAAGTTCTGGTCTCTGGCTTATCTTTTTTTCTTTTTTTAAACGTTTTTTGTTTTTGAGACAGGGTCTCACTCTGTCACCCAGGTTGGAGTGCAGTGGTATGTATGATCACGGCTCATTGCAGCCTCGAATGAGCAGGTGATCCTGCACCCTAGGAGCAGGTAATCCTCCCACTCAGTTTCCCAAGCAGCTGGAACTAGAGGCATGCACCACCACGCCCAGCTAATTTTTTATTGTTTGTACAGACAGGATTTCAGTACATTGTCCAGGCTGGTCTCAAACTCCTGGGCTCAGGGGGTCCTCCTGCCTCAGCCTCCCAAAACGCTGGGATTAGAGGCGTGAGCCACCACGCCTGGCTGGTCTCTGGCTTTTCTTATGGAACCACAACAGCCTCTATAACCTTCTCCCCACCAAAAACTTTAAAAGTTATCTTCCAATGGCCAATCCTTCAAAATTAAGCATGTATTTAGTTCTCAAAACTAAGATGGGCTCTTGACATGAAGCAACTGTTTCTAAGCACATTATCCATTATTTCTATAAATCATATAAATACTGTGGAATTTAAAATATTCTGCCATTCAAACTTAATCGATTTATTACATCAAACATTCATTGGATATTTGCTAAGTGACAGGCTTTTTGGGAAGATAGGAATAAAACAAATGGCATTCACGGTCCAAGGAAAAGATAAACTTAAAATACATAATGTCAAAAAGACTGAAAGGAAAGCCACCGAAATATTCTTTGTGGTTATCTTGAATAAGAAGGACCCATGGGTGATTTTAATTTTATTTTTCTGTAATTGTCTTTCTTTTTCTGTTATCACATTACTGTGAGACTTAAATTTATTAACACATATATTGTGTTATGGTTAGTGCTCAGTACAAATTAGCTATTAATAA
>NW_016829146.1:188396-220676 GCF_001698545.2 Rhinopithecus bieti | reverse complement strand
TGAATAACTTTGTGAACCTACTAAAAACTGCTGAATTATATATTTTAACAGCATGAATTTTATGATATGTGAATTATATCTCAATTTTAAAATGGATTCTTATACTGGTTATCTTTTAAATTATATATTATAGGACTAGAGCCCTATAGCAAAGTCAACTCTGTATTTTACAAAATTGTAAGGTTTCCTTTTTCACCATAGTTCTCACTTAGATGTTAATAGTCCCTTAAATGGAAATGACATCGTATTTATATCCACCATGGTTTTTACTGACCTCTGTCTCATGAGTTGTGTTCCCTTCCTTTCACAGTGACATTTGGTGAGCATTTTTATAACTTTCTTCTGGAAGTTCAATAAAGGCCAGGAAATATAAAGCCTAAGATACCTAGTGAAAAATGGTCTCCTAAAATATAGTAATTATTTTATATTTTTGATTTTGAAGTTTTATAAGTTTTATAGTTTGGGGTTTTGTTTTCTTTTTTTTTTTTTAAAGGGCTAATCCAGCTTCCTCCCCTTCCTCCTTCTTTCTTTTTATAGTTATAGGCCCAGAGATTGTAGTGAGAGCGGTAAAACACTCCCACTGCCTGCTGCTGCTGCGAGGCACCTCCCAGGCACAGAGGCAGGTAAACAGCCCGCCTTATCAAAAGATAAAGCCAGAGGTTTGGCCCAGAGGGAGGCTGAGAAGGGCAGTGCCCGGAAGGTGAGGGTTTGCACATGATAAACCATATCCTGGGGCCTCTCCCACTCCCCACAAGGGAGGGCCAATTTCATCATGACCACAGGTCCAAATAATCTTTTTCTATTAGCAAGGCATCTCCAGGGTGAGAGCCGATACTGGAGGCCTGTGCTCCCCTCTGCTGTGTGGTTTTTAGACAACATGTCTTGAGGATCTCAAACACTCAAACACTGGTTTGTCATGTCAAGAAGTTTGCCCCAAGTGCCTTCATTGATGGACAGAGAAGGCATTTACTTCCGGGTTCTTGGGAGGGTAGGGGAGGGAGAGGGTACTTTTCTCCTTGAGCCGTGCATGGAATGTTCATTAAGGAATCAGACTCACTTTGCATGAGGGAGTTTGGGGACTCTCTGTCAGGAATTTTTAATTGTCCCAAGCCCTCTGTAAAGCAGGGATGGCCCTTCACCCAGGGTGGGACAGGGCCACACCTACAGGTCCAGGAATGGCACATTGTGAGGGACATTTGACTCACTTCATGTAGCAACCTCGTTCTTGAAAAGTTCTGTTTAAATCAAATTGTACTGGAAGGACTAGCTGCTTAGAAGAATCCAGAACTGTATTCCTTCATAATTGGAAAAACCATGGAGACCCCTATAAATCAGCAATTTGGAAAATTAGAATTATTTTAAGATATGCTATCACTGAAGTCTGTCTGTTGTACAGGGAGAACAATGAGGGGGATTGAATATCTTTTTTCCTCAATAAACTTGAAGTTGTGTGAGGTTAAAACACTGAGTCTTCCATCATTTCACCTCCAGTCCCCAGCCTAGTGCCTATGGTATAGTAGAGGTTCCCAGATATGTGCTAAATGAATGAATACATAAAGATTACATTATTTTCCTGAATAGTCAAAATAACCTTTGAGGTATGTGTCATTATCTGTTTACAGGCGAGGAAGCTTTGGCTGTTGTGAATTAGCTAATTTGCTCAAGATCATCCAGTAGATGAGAGCTAAGGATGGGATTAAACTCAAGTCTATGAGTTCTGAATCAATGCAAAAAAATGAGGTGTGGAGAGAAGATACTATGCACCCCGCCTCCATAATCCTACCACTCAAAGATAACTAAGTTAATCACCATTCAACTTTTGAAATATTGGTATTAATTCACAAAATAGGTTTAAAGTACTTTTTGTCACATAAATTATCTTTTAAGGGTAATAATGTAAAGAGATTATGTCATCACATATTCCTGTATAGCAGTGCTTCCTGAAGTGTGGTCCAAATATCAGCAGCATCACCATCCCCTGGGAACCTGATAGAAATACAAATTCCTAGACCCCATCCTAGATTTACTGAATCAGAAACTCTGAGGGGGTGGGGAGGAACAGCAATCTGTGTTTTATTTACCAAGTTTTCTGGTTTGAGCCCCACTGATGTTTAGTATTTTATCATACATGTCTCAGCTCTGACTACTATAACAAAATACTACAGACTGGGTGGCTTGAACAACAGATATTTATTTCTCACAATTCTGGAGGCTAGGAAGTCCAAAATCAAGGTTCCTGGTGAGGACACTCTCCTGGCTTGCAGATGTTTCTTGCTGTATCTTCCCACCTCATTTACAGAAAGAGGAAGAGAGGGAGATGAGGGCTCCACCCTCATTACATCATCTAAACCTAGTTACCTCCCAAAGACTCCCACTTCTGAACACTATCACATTGGGGTTAGGGCTTTAACATATGAATGTGGGGGAAACAGAAACAGGCCACTGAGCAGCCCTTAAACAATATTTTTTCTTGTAAAAATTGTGGTCATAAACATCGTTATAACCAAACCTTTGGGCATATCTACAATTATTTCTCTAGGATAGATGTAAGAGATGTAATTGCTAGGTCAAAGGGTATGGACAATTGTAAACACCCATGATTTTTTTTTGCTACAAGATCACAGGGTCAGTGCAAGGTGGACTGTGGTCTGGAACTAATATCGTCTCACTCCACAACTTCCTGACGCCTTTATGCAGGTGACCTCATCAAAGATACGAACATTTCACAGCAGAATTTGGAGCAGGCTGTGGATATCCAGATGCCTGTGCAGGAAACCGTTAGGTCATAAGGAAGGTTTTGAGGCTGAAGAAAATGGAGGAGAAAGATAAGATGAAAATCAGAGAGAGCACCCCATAAATAAGCAATAAGCCGAGGAAGTTATAGCAAATTCAGCTCGCTTGAGGATCAACTGTGATTAAATTTAAATGCAAGGAAAACCTAAAGCAAAATTTAAACCCCACAGTGATGAGGAATTTCATATTAGCACTTGCATTGAAATTCCTTACTTCATACAGATAAGGAAATTATTAAAACACAGCATTCCAAACATTGTAAATGTTTCCAGAGACATTTGAGTCATTTTATAAAAATAGACTTTTTTTCTTACTACTAAGAGTGGGTATCAAAAGTTAGAAATGGAAACCAGAAACCCCACTCCAGGGCTGGTGATACATGACAAGGGACTTACATGTTCCTCGAGCAAGTCCCTGTTCAGATGACGGTCATTGTTTGAGGCTCAAATGACAAAGCAAATGAGAGACAGAACAAAACCAAATTGACAATGAGCTTGTGCCCAGCAGATACTGAGAGCTAGACTGTGCTCTCTCTTAGATACCACTTCTGACCTGTAAAAAGTGCTGTTATCCCACAGAATAAAGTTCTATTCACAACTATGTTGCTTCCAGGTGCATGACCTTGGGCCAGATCACTCTCTTAGCCCCCATGTCCTCATTCATGAAGTGAGAACACAGATATCTGCCCTTGTTTATCTCCCAGGATTATGGTGGGCATGAAATAGTAGCTCTGAAAATGCTTCATAAAGAATGGCATAGTGGTAGGTATTGCCATTGTAAAAAGTAGACTTGACAAGGCAGTGCCAAGGCTGAGAGATGGGTTTTAGTCTCGATTGTGCCACTAACTAATTTGTGGCTTTGGGTAGCAACTAAAGTAGATCCTGGTGGTGCCCCCTACTCACCTTCTCTTTATTGGGCTCCTCCCCCAAATGCTACGTGCTCACAGCTATCCCCTTCTCCAGAGAATTGCTTCTGGTCAAAGGGAGTTGCCTTGTTTCCTCCCTACCTCCCTGCAGCCCACAGCTGGGGGGATGCTGAAAGCAGGCCCTCCTGCCTCAAGACATGACTCTACAGTGCTTTTTGTACACCCAAGCTCGCCACGCTGATCACACACTCACAGTTCCAGAGGCTGGGAAGTCCAAAAGCAAGGTTGAAACTAAGCTTAGCCCCCGCCCTTGCCTTGTTCCTTCCCCTGCTCTGCTGGCTTCCTTGCTCCTTTTCTCCTGAGAATATCCGGAGTGTCAACTCAATAATTCTCATGCACCTAAATCCTGATATCAGGGTCTGCTTCTAGAAAACCCAATGTAAGACATTACACTTTCTTAGCTTCCTTCTGCTTATTTCTATGGTTTTGCTTCAGAGCAATTCCTCAACTCAAAGAGTTTGAAAGTTCTGGTCATCATTGTGCTCTGTGATTCCTATACCAAGACAAGCATCATCAGTCTCCTAGTTAAACACTCATTTTTATACCAAATGTTGCTCTTTAAAATTACCTTGGTGCTTCTCATATTACTTGCATCTTGATTACATTCTACTCTTCATACAAAATGGCCCCAAGAAATGACTGGAAAATGACTCTCTCTATATAGGTTATGGGGATTCAATCAGGATGGTGGAAGAAATTGTAATATTATAAGGAAATAAACACAAACTCTCTTGGAATGCCTGGGGGTTTGCATAGCATTTGGCTGAAGGCAGCTGAATTCTCTTAAAAGCTTAGGGCCTAGATACAAAGAAATGTAAAGTAGTCTACCTAAATAACTTGTTTACAAATGTGGTCCTAAAACCAACCTTTGATCAACTGCCGGTGTATAATTGCTCTCTACTGGGGGGGTTGGGGGAGTGGCAACCAGGTCAATTACCTTCTAGTGGTGTTTACTCAAGACCTTTGTCATTTAATCTATACTGAATAAATGCAAGCTTCACTGGCTGAACGGGGCCATGGCTGCTACTCTTTACTATACCTTCCTTTGTGTCTGTGAGGGGCCTAGACCCTTAACTGGACTGACAAGCAGAATATCTGTGTCAGTGTATGTTATTCATCCATCATTGGGTCAGAGCCTGTGGGATGGACCCCACAATAGGTGAAACACAAGTACAAATGCTCCTCAATTTACAATGGGATTACATCCCAATAAACTCACTGTAAATTGAAAATATTGTAAGTTGATAATGCATTTAATACATTGAACACCATACCTTAGCCCAGGCTACCCTAAACATGTTCAGAACACTTACATTAGCCTACAGTTGAGCAACATCATCTGACACAAAGCCTATTTTATAATCTTTAGAATCTGATATTTATAATAATGTAATATTACAAGAATATCTCATATAATTTATTGAATACAGTACTGAGAGTGAAAACACAATGGTTTTGCACCATTGTAAAGTCAAAAATCATAGGTTCAACATTGTAAGTCAGGGACCATCTATAATCCTTAGCAAATTAACTCAAAAGTCAGTCAGTTTTGTTGAGCCAACCAAGTCACAGCCCTTATTGATTCTTTCCCCAGGAGTGTAAATGAACACCCTGTTCTTTTAGTTTTGTTTATAAAATGCTCTTTCCCCAACCAGGCAGTCTTCTATAGCTTGGATGAAATCCCAGAGGGCCATGTCCGTGAGCACAATAGTGTTGTTACTGGAACCTCCCAGGCTGCAGACATGACTACTGTTTCAATAGGGAGAGTTTCCCATAGTAACCTTCACATGGGACCTGTTGACAGGAGAAGGCAGGAAAATGGTCTAGTCTGTGGCATTTAATAGAAGTCTTCCCATAATTACCTCTCAGTGGCCTATGATAAACACGATAATCATATCTGACATGTTAGCACATCCCATCATACTTCTGAGGAACTGTTAATACCTAGAAAATATAATTCACTAGCAAGTGTTTCTCTGTGCCTTCAAAAATGGACAACATAAGGCTGTGAACTTAGAAGCCTCACTAGATGGCTGTCAGGCAAGTGAATTCCCAAAGTCTCCGAGCTTCCCTGGAGTTCCCCTTGCTGCACAAACATT
The DNA here is from genome assembly GCF_001698545.2 of Rhinopithecus bieti. Lineage (NCBI taxonomy): Eukaryota > Metazoa > Chordata > Mammalia > Primates > Cercopithecidae > Rhinopithecus > Rhinopithecus bieti. The sequence goes on along the minus strand of NW_016829146.1, from coordinate 214,859 downwards.
GGTGCTATACTCTATCCTTAAGCTAAGAAAATACAAAATAGAAGAAAATGGCAAAAAACAATTCTGATTTTTACATTTCTCCTGAACCCTAGAATCATCTCTTTGTTCCCTTCATTCTTCTAACAGGTAACTTGAAATAGACCAAATGGGCAAAGAAAGAGATTTTAAAAGCAAAGAAAACCCAGTCTTTGCTTTTAAGTTAGTAATAGTTAGGTTAGAGCAATAAGACAAGGCTAAGATGGACATCATTATGCACATTTCTCAGATATAGAAGTGGAGGCTGGAAGAACTTGACTGATTGGTATGGGGTCACCCAGCTGCCCGAGATACAGCTGAGACTCAAACCCAGACATTCCATTTTTGAAAAATACATTTTATTGTGTATATTTAAGGTTTATAACATGATGTTAAGAGATAGATATATACAGCCAAATGTTTACTATAGTGAAGCAAATTAACATATCCATCATCTCACATAGTTACTTTTTAAATGACAAAAGCAGCTATAATCTACTTAACAAAAATCCTTAATACAATTTATTAACTATAGTCCTTATAGTTGTACATTAGATCTCTAGCCTTGTTCATCCTACCTAACTGCTATTATTCAGCCATTAAAAAAGAGATCCTGCCATTTGCCACAAGATGTACGGACCTGGAGGACATTTTGCTAAATGAAATGAGCCAGGCACAGAAAAACAAATACTGCATGATCTCACTTATGTGTGGAATCTATAAAAAACAACAAAGGTGAAATATACAGAGTTAGAGAATAAAACAGTGATTAGTGAAGGGAGGGAGGAGAGGAAATGGGGAGTTTTAGTTCAATGGATATAAAGTAACAAGACTAGATTCTCTGATTCTGGGTCAACCCTCTTTCTACTGACTCTAATTGACTGTACAGGAGTGAGGTGTATACTGGCTGTATTCTATGGCTATAGAATAAACTAGATAGAAAAGAGAGACAATCAAAGTCACAAGAAAAATCTAGGGATGACATGGTGGAAGTCTAGAATATGGTTGCTGTGAAGCTATTAAACATCTATATTCGAGGCACCATTTTCTGATCAGGGAGCAAACCAATTCTACCATCCAGGGATTCTATTGTGTATTTCTTTGGGGGAAAAAAAAGAAATGTACTATGTGTTCAACACTGTGCTAAGTGCTGTAAGTAGCTAACGTATATAAGAGTGTGACCTCAAAGAACTTACACTTTTCTTGGAAAGAAGTTTTGTAAAACAACTGTAATTACTAGGAAGAATTCCCGCAGTAGCCATGCCATCAGCTGCATGATCACATCATTCACAGTAGTATAGAAGACACTTAAGGAAGTTTAGTCCTATTGCAAGGATGGGGGCAAGGAGGGAGCTTGTCAGTTGGCCCAAGTTAAGTAAACTCTTGGAAGAATTTTTAAATTATACGTTACAGATGCTTACCAGGCACATTGTGCCCATGTTATGTGTACCTGTCAGTGAATACATGCTGAGCTTTTTTCCTGAAGAAATGGGAGCTTCTTGACTGTTACATCTGTTCAACAAAATGATCTAAGTTAAAGCAGGCAACCCAAAGTGAAATATCTGAATAATTGGTGAAAGCAGCTCTAGGGAGGATCAGCTATAGAGGTCTGTATCCGTGCTGTAAGATGTCTGGTTTATGAAGTAACCAGACGGAACGGATCAACTCCTCCACTCCATTCCACCAACTGAATATTCTATGAGCAATTGTTCTACCAGGTCCTCCATGAAATGGCATCTAAAGACATATTTTTTGCCAAGACATCAGTACATTGGATTTCATTCCTTAGGAATTTATGCCCCAAGATTTTATTTGAAATGCTTCTGTTATTATTTAGACTTAGTTCTGGGGAAAATAAAAGAATACAGGAATAGATATTGGCAGACTAGCACTGACATTGTCTGGAACTTTTTGTGAAGTTTGCTCAGGCCTCTCCCAAGCATCTCTGTGCAAAAGTCACTTTTCTTTTCCTATTGTATCTCCCTCCCTCACTTCTTTAGGTGATAAATAAATGCAGTGAGTGGTTAATAAATATTACCTAAGGTGAGTTGGGTCATGGTTCCCATAACCATCACCATAGCTTGCTGATTCCTGCCCCGAAGCTTGTTACTGCTCATTCTGACCCAAACAGAATGCTAGTGTCTTCCTCTAGCTTACTCCAAATCTCACTCACTATAAGAGCCCAGTCCCAGGTTCATCTTTCAGAAGCATCATGAGACCTAGAGCTAGACAGAAGGGTCTAGACTATAGAGGATCCCTGGTTCACTACATATGAAGTGGGGCCCTGGTATTTATTAAATATTTTCCAGGTGATTCTGATGACCAGCCAGAGTTGGTAATGACTAGTTTAGCTTTTCCTCGGTGGTTCTCAGTGTGTGATGAGCCATCACCTTCACTGGGAACTTGTTAGAGATGGAAAATTTCAGGTCTCCACCTTAGACCTACCGAATCAGAAACTATAGGAATGGGAACCAGCAATCTGAGTATTCGCAAGTCCCAGGGGGTTCAAGTCTGTGAACTACTGGTTCATTTCCAAGGTGCCGTCTCTACAGCCGTAGGGGAGTCTATGTTTTAAATGTTCCACAGACATTTGTGATGCCAGCTCAGTCTGGGGAAACACTTAGTGAAGAAAGCCAAGACCCAGGAAGTTACATGGCATGGCCAAGTTCATAGTCAGGTAGTGACCTAACCAAGAACTAGACACCCTGACTCCCGATTCTCAGTTAGAACTCAGGCCTAGTCTGTGCTTTCAGCCTGCGAGGCGTCCAGCTTCTGAGAGCTTTTCCATCTCTAAACTCTCATTAATATTTACTATGCTCTTTATCACTCCTTTGAACTCCAAACCAAATTCTGCCTTGCCTTTCTCATTAACTTTTCTTAAGATTCAAGCTGGGGCAGGGTGTGGCCTCCTAGTACAAGGCATGCTGTCAATATTTGTCTTCTATGAGCTCTTTGGGCAAAGCAGCTATCCCAACTCCCACTTTCCCACCCCTGCTCCCGTCCTTATCATAGCAGTGAGCAGTCTGTTTGCCTATCTCTCCCCTTCTAGTTGAGAACAGAAGGCTTAATATTAACAAAATGAATTGAATACACCTGTCTATCAGTCTGCTTTAATTATAATTAAATAGTGTTATCAGTACTGCTTTACTTTTTATGGCTGAATAATTTTCCATTGTATGGATAGACTATATTTTGTTTATCCATTCATCCACTGATGAATATTTGGGTTGTTTCTACCTCTTGGCTATGGGGAATGGTGCTGCTATGCACATGCATGTACAAGTATTTGTTTCTGTCGCTACTTTCAATTCTTTTGGTAGCCTACACAATTTTAAACATAGGGTGGATACATGTTTTGGTGGGTGATAAGGGACAGTAGGCACCTATTTCACCAGAGGGGTGGCCCCCAATGGACAATGCAGTGTCATGCTTACCTTCACAAGCATAGTCACATATTTTGTCCTCTTTTGGGGTCTCACATCATTATTCTTTTGTAAAAGCCCAAATAGCTATAGTGGAGAAGTTGCGGGGACTCTAACTCAGAGGTAGGGACCCAGAGCAGCTTTCAATTTACATGAGTGACTCATTCCTGATGAAGGACTTCCACATAACTAGCACAGTGTCAAGGGAAGGGTTTTTTGCTTCCTCTACTTAATTATAACTTCCAGTTTTTTAGGAAGGAGAAAAAGATTATTATTAGTGTGAAAAAGCCCCAGATATTAGATAGTAGCTCAGAAAATATGTTCTGAGGATAGTTTTCATGACTGAGAAAATGAATTTCCATTTAACATGACTGTTAACTGAAGAATTCCAGTCTTAGGCCCATGTACCCAGCTGTGGTAAATAAAAATTTCCCTAGTTTTGGGGTGTGTAAAGAAAACACAGCTTATCTCCAGTGGCTACCAAAAGGAAACAAACACAAAAAGAAATGGAAGCTGTGAAATGCTAACATCTCTTCAGAGACTTGGAGCCATTTCCAGAAGCCTGGGCTTCTCTTTGTAGTCTGGTTGCTATGGCTCTGTCTTCGTTACTGCAAAATACTGTCTGATATACTCTGGTAAGTGGTTACATGAAAGAGTCGGTAACGACAGAGGTGCTGGCAGATTCCTATCTTTCAGGTTCTCCTCTCAGCCTGAAGCTTTCTGACAAAATCTTTCCTCCCAGCTTCTTATTGCTTCTGGAGCTCCCAGTAATTAAAGAGACACAGGAAGAAATCAAAGAAAATGCCACTCAGAAGGAATCAAAGAAAATAACACTCAGAACACATCAGCCAGTTCTCTGCTGAAGCTGTCAGGGGTTGTGTGTGGCAGGAATACCAAGCTGAAGGTGGGCTGAATTTTGATTTAAAACAAGTTTAGACCTTGCAAATATTCTGTCTGGATAGCACACACTGTGGGTTAAGATGTGTGAGAGTCTCCAGTCTTCAGATAAAGTTGAGCTCACTATGATCGATGTGAATCTGCATGTTAAAAGGAGACTCGTTGCTGTGGGCAGTAATGCAGGGAGCTTCTTGAAATTGCTTTTGTAAAAATTATACCAGTGAGAAAAGTTTTAACAGTGAGCTGAGCTAACCCACCCCACATTTTGCCTTTCTCTTCATTATTCCTGGGCTTTTGGACCAAGCTGATTTTGAGAGACATTTAGGCTATAGTTTAAATGATAAAAAGCCTCCCATAAAACTGAATCGCTTTTGTAACGCTAATGGGAGGCCATCAGGCTGCAGGGAGGAGAGGAGCCCGAGTTCTGCTAAGATGCAAACATGAACCATAGACAGCCATTATTCCAGAGGTTATAAGATATGCAATTTCCCCAATTACTCCTGCAAATAACATCACTATTGTAGAACTTAAGATTGGCCTTTTGAGATATCTTTTCAGGCTTTTTGTATGTCTGACACCCATGGCTCCACCTGGACCCTCCAACCCTGCTCCTGTGGTCCCACCCAGAAGCGATTCAGCACACAGGAGAACAGCTGCAACTGGCTATGATTTCATCTCTGCTCCAACCAACCAGCTGCAAGTCTAGCCACCCCCACCCCTTCCCCCAAAGTTGCCTTTGAGAAACCCCTAACTTGTGAGCTTTGGAGAATGATTGGAGTACTGACTCCATCTCCCATGTGGTATGGCCAGCCTGTCTATTAAACTCTTTGCTACAATACCATGGTCTTTCTTTGTGCAGGGGCAGGAAAGAACCCCTTGGGCCATTACATCCTAAGAAAACATTAAGAGTATCATGGCTAACCACTGTCTTCTCTCTGAAGCCTCTTCTCGTCTATGAATGGATCTGTGACCATTTCTGCTTTGGCCTCCTTCTGAAACTGCCTTTGCAAACATCATGACAGTGAGAGAAGTCTAGCATGGCTGACTCCATCTTGCTTCTAGCCTCACAATCTGGCTATTCTTGCTCATTCCTGGGCGTAGGCCAAGCTAACCATGGTAGGAATTTAGTTTACAGTTTAACTTTGAAGCAAGGATGATAATAGTCCCTTCCCAGACCCCCTCCTTGTTCAGGGACTAAAACTACTTTTGTAAAACTAATACAGGGCCACAAGATTAGGATTATGGGAGGGGCCTGAATTCTGCTGAGATGTAGGTGTAGGTGTAGTGTAGATGTAGGTGTAAATGATAACCAGCCATTGTTCCCTAACTTGCTTTCTATTTTATTTTTATTTTTTAAAGAGACAGGGTCTCACCATTTTGCTCAGGCTGGCCTTGAACTGCTGAGCTCAAGAGATTCTCACACCTCAGCCTCCCAAAGTGTTGGAATTACAGATGTAAGCCACCATGCCCAGCCTCCTAGCTTGCTTTTCTGTAATCCCTTACTACTCAGGAGTCATGTGGCAGAAATTACAAGATTTGTGACTTCCCCAATTACTCCTGTAGATAACATCACTGTTGTAGAGTCTAAGATGGGTCTTTTGAGATGGTTTTCAGATTTTTGTGTTCTGACAACCAACTGACTCTACCCCAACCCATGACTCATGACTCAATCAGTCCTGTGGCCCCCACCCAGAGGCTGAGTCAGCAGACAAGGATTGTTTTCCACACCCCTACAATCTCATTCCTAACCAATCAGCATGCCCAATCCTTAGCCCCCTGCCTGCCAAACTATCCTTGAAAAACCCTACCCTCCAAGCTTTTGGGGAAGTTGATTTGAGTACTAAACTCTAGTTCTTCCACTTAGCTGGCCCTGTGATTATTAAACTCTTTCTCTACTGCAATACCACTCTCTCAGTGAATTGGTTTTATCTGTGCAGTGGGCCAGACGAACCCATCAGGTGATTGTACTTTCCTTCTTTCCCAGTGGAAAAGGGGTTTCTCATCCAGTCCTGGGGCCCCTAAGAAGCTTCCCTCTTTTTGTAAATCAGTTTTATTGTAGTATAATTTATGTACAGTAAATGGTATCCATTTAAAGTATACAATTTGTTGAGTTTTGACATCCGTGAAACCACTGCCATAATCAAGATACAATATTTCCATCACCTCCAAAAGTTTCCTTGTGCCTCTTTGCTGTTCATTCCTTTCTCTCTGCTTCTAACCTTAGGCAACCACTGATCTCCTTTCTGTCACTATAAGTTAGTTCACATTTTCTAGAATTTCATGTAAGTGTACTTATGTAGTACGTACTCTTTTGTGTCTGGCTTTTTTACTCAGCATAATGATTTTACAAGTCATCCATTTTGTGGGTAGTGGCAGTTGATTGTGCCTTTTTATTACTGAGTTGTATTCCATTGTATGGATGCACCAGTTTTTGTTTAAGCATTTTCATGATGGTTGAGTTGTTTCTAGTTTGTGACTATTGTTTCTCATCTATCTTTAATTGCTTTCCCTCTTCTGCCTCTACCCCTTAATATAGAGATATGCTCAAGTCTCTTTCATTTAAAAAAAATACTTTCTTGACCCAGCAACTTTAGGTACTCAGTTTCAGGACAGTTTGAGATTTTCTGGTGTATTCTGGGGATTTCTAGGCATAAAATCTGAATAAACCTGGCAGGTAAATTCAAGTGGTCTGTTGCAGTCATGGGACAAGATTATCTTTCCAGATACAGTTTATCTAATCTGGACATTTCTCAGAGCTGGCCCACAGTCTCTGGAAGTGGCTGTCTCAGACTGGCATCCCCCTGGGTTATTTTTCTTCCTCTTTCTGGACCGAATAACCATTCTGTGCCCCAGTTTATCCCCTGGAGATTAGGAAGGATCTTTACTTATAATTATTTAAAATTATAACTAAGTTAAAATTAGTGAACCAGGTAAAAATCAAAGAATATTTTCATGGATGGTTTATTACTCCATTCTCACACTGCTATAAAGAAGTAGCTGACACTGACTAATTTATAAAGAAAAGAGGTTTAATTGACTCACAGTTCCACATGACTGAGGAGGCCTCAGGAAACTTACAATCATGATGGAAGGTGAAGGAGAAGCAAGTACCTCTTCACAAGGCAGCAGAAGAGAGAGAAAAGCTTAGGGGAAACTGCCATTTATAAAACCATCAGATCACCTGAGAACTCACTATCATGAGAACAGTGTCAGGCCTCTGAGCCCAAGCCAAGCCATCGCATCCCCTGTGACTTGCACGTCCGCCTGCCCAGATGGCCTGAAGTAACTGAAGAAACACAAAAGAAGTGAAAATGCCCTGCCCTGCCTTAACTGATGACATTCCACCACGAAAGAAGTGAAAATGGCCGGTCCCTGACTTGAGTGATGACATTACCTCGTGAAATTCCTTTTCCTGGCTCATCCTGGCTCAAAAAGCTCCCCCACTGAGCACCTTGTGACCCCCACTCCTGCCCACCAGAGAACAACCCCCTTTGACTGTAATTTTCCTTTACCTACCCAAATCCTATAAAACAGCCCCACCCTCATCTCCCTTCGCTGATTCCTTTTTCGGACTCAGCCCACCTGCCCCCAGGTGAAATAAACAGCCATGTTGCTCCACAACAAAGCCGTGTTTGGGGTCTCTTCACAGCCAGATGCGCATGACAAACAGCATGGGGGAAAAATGCCCCCAATGACCCATGCATTTACCAGGTCCTCCTCAACCCATGGGAATTATCGGATTAACAATTCGAGATGAGATTTGGGTGGGTCACAGTCAAACCAATATCATCCACCCCCTGGACGCCTCTCAAAAATCTCATGTTCTCCCATTTTCAAAAACAGAAATCAGACCTTCCCCAAACAAGTCCCCCCAAAGTCCTTTTTTTTTTTTTTTTTTTTTTTTTTTTGAGAACAGAGTCTCGCTCTGTCACCCCAGAGCTGGAGTGCAGTGGCCGGATCTCAGCTCACTGCAAGCTCCTCCTCCGGGTTCAGGCCATTCTCCTGTCTCAAGCGCTCCGGCGAGTAGCTTGGGACTACAGGCCGCCGCCACGTCGCCCCCGGCTAGTTTTTTGTAGTTTTAGTAGAGACGGGGTTTCACCGTGTTAGCCAGGATGGTCTCGATCTCCCTGACCCCGTGATCCGCCCGTCTCGCCTCCCAAAGTGCTTGGGATTACAGGCTTGAGCCACCGCGCCCGGCCAGATCCCCAAAGTCTTATATCACTCCAGCATTAATCCAAAAGTCCAAGTCTAAGGTCTCACCTGAGATAATGCAAGTTCCTTCCTCCTAGGAGACTGTAAAATCAAAAGTAAGTTAGTTACTTCCTAGATACAATGGGAGTATAGGCATTGGATAAATGCTCCTGTTCCAAATGGAAGAAATTGGCCAAAACAAAGGGTCTACAGGCCCCATGCAAGTCTGAAACCCAGTGGGGCAGTCACTTTTTTTTTTTTTTTGAGATGGAGTTTTGCTCTTGTTGCCCAGGCTGGAGTGCAGTGGCACAATCTCAGCTCACCACAACCTCTGCCTCCTGGGTTCAAGCGATTCTCCTGCCTCGGCCTCCCAAATAGCTGGGATTACAGGCATGCACCACCAAGCCCGGCTAATGTTCTAATTTTTTTTAGTAGAGACAGGGTTTCTCCATGTTGGTCAGGCTAGTCTCAAACTCCTGACCTCAGGTGATCCACCCACCTGGGCCTCCAAAAGTACTGGGATTACAGGTGTGAGCCACCGCACATGGCCAGGGCAGTCAAATCCTAAAGCTCCAAAATGATCTCCTTTGATTCCATCATGATGATGATGATGATGATGATGATCACTAATCAAGGAGTCTTCCTCTTTGTTGTGTCTCTGTGGTAGAATAAAGGCCCCCCAAAATGACCATATCTTAATCTCTGAAACCTGTGAATATGTTGCTTTACATGAGAAATTGGACTTCGCAGATGTGGTTAAGGTTCTTGAGATGGGAACATTACCCTGGATTTCCTTGGTGGTGGGCTTGATGTATCACAAGGATCCTTATAAAAAAGTGGGGATTGAAAGATGTTATGCTTTGCAGATGGAGGAAGGGGCCACAAACCAAGGAATGCCAGCAGCCTTTAGAAACTGAAAAGGGCAAGGAAATGGATTATCTCCTAGAGCCTCCAGAAGGAACCTGACCTGCTGACACTTTTATTTTAGCCTAGTGAAAGCCATTTCAGGTTTGACTTCCAGAACCATAAGATAACAAATGTATTCTGTTGTAAGCCACTAAGTATGTGGTAATTTGTTATGGCAAAAAGAGGAAACTGAGTCTCTAAGTCAAAGCCAGTGCAATTGGCTAGGATTCCAATTTCTGAATCCTTAGTCACAACTATTATGAGTTCCTAGAGGAGATACAAAGAGACGACACTCCAAGCAAGTCAACGATGTTTTTATTAACTACAACCATGGTCCCATGTTTGTAGGTGGACACTGTGGCTTTTGGTGAGCTTTGGTGAGCCCTCTGTGGGCTGAGTAACCTTGAAAATGAGGGTATAAAGCAATCTGTAGGAAACTGGCCTTTCAAGGGTCCTGCTTTGCCTATAGTTTTAACTTTTTATTTTCACCTGCTGAGAATTAGGTAATTCAAATAGAGACACTTGGGCGACAAATGGTGTTTGACTGTGCTCCCCCAAAGTCAAGCCTTAGAGTAATGTAATATATTGCTGCCACTTTACTCTGAATAGTATTCCTGGGTAGAAAGTCTTTTGGGGCCGTAGATTACTATTAATGTACCTTAACCCTTGTGTTGACAACATTTACTTGGATATAATTAATGGATGGATCATGGATGCTCTCCAGAGAAAATGCTAAACACAAACAGGATTGTACTGGTTTCCATATACTTAGTTTCTTGCTGACCTAATCAATATGGGTTGAATATAGACCGATGATATACAGTTTGAAGTGTATTTTTTGATATTTTTCAAGAACCCATGTGCCAAATATAAGCATTTAGAAAATCTCTTAGCAAATGGAATGTAGAGTACCACATGCTTAGTATGCAGCAAGCTGACAGCCACACTAGCATGGTCATTTATTGCTTATTGAATTTACTCAGATCATCTTTGAGTCCAATGCCATGCACACAGTAGGTTCTTCATCAATAGTTGTTCAAGTAAATTTAAATTTAAAATTTAAAAAATAAATTTAAAAAATATACATGACTCCATTATATTTTGGGTTTATACATGGGGAAACTGCAAAATAAGCATAACTAAATACCTGAATTTCCAGGCACTCTGCAGATCAGGAAACCCATGTCCATTTGATCAAAGTCCGGGGGATACACACTGGTAAGTGCAAGATGTATCAATTCACCAGTGAAACTCCAGATGGCTTTCCTTCCCACTTCATCATGTCACATCAATATGGTAGCTTGTGAGTTGCTTGACATATCCTCAGTTGACATCCTATAGTCTTCAGCTCTAGTAATTTAAATTATTGTACTTTATTTTGACTACTCAGAATTATCTCCTGAATTAAATCAACAAACAGAAGCATATTTATATACACACACACATATATGAAAGTATGAGTTGGCCGGGCGCAGTGGCTCACGCCTGTAATCCCAGCACTTTGGGAGGCCGAGGCGGGTGGATCACGAGGTCAGGAGATCAAGACCATCCTGGCTAACACAGTGAAACCCCGTCTCTACTAAAAATACAAAAAATTAGCTGGGCATGGTGGCGGGTGCCTGTAGTCCCAGCTACTCGGGAGGCTGAGGCAGGAGAATGGCGTGAACCCAGGAGGCGGAGCTTGCAGTGAGCCAAGATGGCGCCACTGCACTCCAGCCTGGGCAACAGAGCGAGACTCCGTCTCAAAACAAAACAAAAAAAAGGTATGAGTTTACAATGTAGTTGGAAAATTAAAATATAGGCAGAAAAATATTACAGAGTAAAATATAATGTCAAGTGAGTAAAACAGATAATGTAGTTACAAAATAAAGATAATATTTTTAAAGGTCAAATTACAATGATGTGGCCACAAGCCTTTTAAAAATATATATTGAGCTTTAATTCATATGCCATACAATTCACTTAAAGTTGCAATTCAATAATTTTTAGTGCATTCAGAGGGTTGTGCAACCATCACCACTATCAATTTTCAAATAGTTCATCAACCTTAAAAGAAACCTTCTACTCATTAGCAGTCACTCCCATTTTCTCTTGACCCTTCACTCCCACCCCAGCCCATCACAAATCTACTTTCAAGTTCTATAGATTTTCCTGTTCTGGACATTTCATAGTAATAGGATCATATGACATGTGGGGATTTGTGTCTGACATCTTTTCCTTAGCATAATGTTTTCAAGGTCCATCCATATTATAGCATGTATCAAAACTTCATTCTAGTTTTCTTTATTTTTTCTTTGAGATGGAGTCTTGCTCTGTTGCCCAGGCTGGAGTGCAGCGGCATGAACTTGGCTCACTGCAACCTCCGCCTCCCGGGTTCAAGCAATTCTACTGCCTCAGCCTCCTGAGTAGCTAGGATTACAGGTGCATGCCACCACGCACAGCTAATTTTTTGTATTTTTAGTAGAGATGGGGTTTCACCGTGTTAGCCAGGATGGTCTTGATCTCCTGACCTCGTGATCCACCCAGCTCGGCCTCCCAAAGTGCTGGGATTACAGGTGTAAGCCACCGTGCCCAGCTCCGTTTTTTGCCCTAATAATATCTCATTGTATAAATAGACCACATTTTGTTTATCCATTCATCAGTTGTCAGACATTTAGGATGTTTTTACTTTTTGGCTATTGTGAATAATGCTATTAATATTTGTGTACAGGTTTTTGTGTGGACATATGTTTTCATTTTGCTAGTGTGTATCTAGGAGTGGAATTGCTGGGTCACATGGTAACTCTATGTTTAACATTTTGAGGAACTGCCAGATTGTTTTTCCAAAGCAGTTGTATTATTTTACATTTCAACTAACAGCATAGGAGGGTTCCAATTTTCCACATTCTTGTCAACACTTGTTATTGTCAGTCTTTTTATGATAGTCACCCTAGTATAAGTGAAGTGGTATCTCAGTATGGTTGGTCATGAACTTTTTGATAGGTCCAGGGGTGCAGGGAAAGGATTTAATGGAGGAAAAGATCAAGAACAAAGGCACAGAGGTAGGAACTCCCTGCCTGCTCCCAGTATGTTAATTTCACCTGTTGAAGGCAAGTCATTTTGCTTTGCACAGAAAATCTGTGTCGGAAAATAGTGGAGAATGAAGCTAGAAAACTCCCTCAAAGGCAAAACTGCATATATATAAATGCAGGGTGCTGCAGGCTGGGTTACTGTATGCAGGAAACAGTAGAGACCTGGAAGGGTGTTCTTTAATAAAAATCTTGCTTTAGGAAAATTTGTATATGCAGAACTTTGAGGATAGGAGAGAGAGAGACAGATGCTGGATGCATTGCATGTGGGTCAGCAATGGGATTGGGGTACTGGTTTTGCATAAGGGATGACAAATGGAAACCAAGGAAACCCTTGGAGTTCCAGCTGGGACTCTGGGAGAATTCTGGTCTCCTAAGACAAAGAAGTCAAGAAGAACAGCGGTTTCGTGGGGTGGATAAAAGACAGAGCAATTTTCATATTAGAAAATTCAAGTCTGAGGGTGTTTTTGACAGCAGGAGGCCTGGAACTTGGAGAAAGGTATCGGTCAGAACAGAGGTTGACTGCCTGCTTTACTAAGGTCCATGAGCTAGAGAATAGTTTTCACATTGTCAAGTGGTTGGGGAAAAGAATCCAAAGAATAATATATTGTGACAAGTGAAAATTACATGAAATTGGAATTTCAGTGTTCATAAAGTTTATTGGAACACAGCCATGCCCATTCATTGACGTATGGTCTTCGGCTGATTTCATGCTGCAATAGGAGAGTTGAGTGGTTGCAATAGACTGCATGGCCTGCAAAGCCTGACAAATTTACTCTCTGGTCCTTTACAGAGAGAGTTTGTTGGCCCCTGGATTAGAGACAAACTTTGGAGGTACGGCCTCCCAATTGTGATTCTTAAACCTGAAAGAGTGAGAGTGATCCAAATTAACAGTGTATAGAAAAAAGGAGCCAGGGCCAGTCCTTGGGGCTGCTTATGTTTGGGGACCAGAGAGAGGTAAAAGAATCAGTGAAGATAGTAAATAAGTTGAAATAAACCTCAATTTAGTTAAACATGTCAACTCCCAGACTATTTTATTGCTTGGTACTTAAAACACACTCCCAAGAGGAAGATTAATTAATAAAGCTGCAACGTGGAATAGCTATCCAGCTGGAAGCAGCACAGGCCCCTAACAAGATTTGTTTTTGGCAAATTCCTACCTCCAATCTTCTTTTCTCCCACAATAGGGTGAAGCATCCCATTCCTGCCTTATCCCCGGAAGGCCTAGCTTCCAGACATTTGTATCAGAAAGAGGTATGAGGCAGAATGTTCCACTAGGTAAACTTGATAAAAGATCAAGTGCAATTCCTGCCCTAGGATTTGGACTTGAATAAGGGACTCTCAAGACACTGAGGAATGACTCTCAATTCTGGAAAGTGTAGGCACTTGGAAAGGGGCAGAGAGTTGTGTGAGAATATGGAGGAGGAAGATTCTTGGACGGTCCCTCCAATCAGGCCAGTTGTATGTACTACGTATGTAGGGGTTGGACCCACACCGTTGTCCAGTGATCTTGGATAAGTTACTTAAATGTTCTCTTTTGGTAACTTATCTGGAATTAAGGAATAAATTCTAAGCAACTTTTAAATAAGAAGTATAAAAGCATTTGAGTCTTCAGATTTGCTTAACTGATCACTGCAGACTGGCTGTGTCAATAACAATGACGTTTAGAGGAAAAGGTGAAATTGGTTTCTTTTTCTTTTCTTGGACTTAGCTCCAGGAGTAGGGAACAGGAAGCCATTCCCAGAAGTTGCTTTCCCCTCCCACCCCTGAGTACGCGGCAGGGCCAACAGATGTGGCTGAATGCCCAGGCCCAGGGCCATGAGTACTAACCTATGCCCTGGAAAGCAGGAAACACATTGTCTTCATGTACTCTGCAATTTGGGAGCAAACACCAGCAGCTCTTGCAGGGGGCCTTTGTGGGCCCAAATTCAGTGGACTGCCTGCTCTCGCTCACCACTGCTCCACCTTTCGTTTGTCTGAACGTGGGGAAAACGAAAACACACACACTCCAAGCACTTTTACTTTTCCTCACTCAACAACAATGCAGAAAACTTCTGTGATCGAATGTGTGTAGGGGAGTGGGTGCGGGGGGGTGCAGGTGGGGAGGCGTTTCTCTACACATCAAGGAGGAGATACCAGCTGCATGTCCTCTAATTCAGTTCTGACACTCTCTACCCAGAGAGTGTCAGATCCCACAGGTTGAGGACTCAGTCCCCAAGACTGCCCCCACCCCCACTTACGATACCAATTAAAAGCTGCAGGTTATCTTTCCTGTGCTTCTGACCGACTGACTATATAATCAGGTTGCCCACAATCCCCCTTTCTTGGGTTCAATTAATTTGCTGGAGTTGCTCACAGAACTCAGAAAAACACTTATGTTCACTCATGTATTATAAAAGACATTACAAAGGATACAGATGAAGAGATGTCTAGGGTGCGGTATGAGGGAAGGGGTGCAGAGCTTTGATACCCTCCCTGGGCACCACCCTCCAGGAACCTCTACATGGTCAGCTATCTGGAAGCTCTCTGAATCCTGTCTTTTTTGGAGTTTTCTAGAGGCTTTATTACTTAGGCATGATTGATCAAACCATTGGCCATTGTGATACACTCAACATCTCCTCTCCCTTCCCTGGAGATTGGGAGTGGTTCTAAAAGTTAGTCTTTCTGGGTGACAAACCCCCATCCTGAAGCTGCCTAGGGGCTGCCTGCTATCAGTCAACTCATTAGGGTACAAAAAGACAATGCTTTGGAATTTCTAAGGAATTTAGGATTTGTATGCCAGGAAACAGGGTCAAAGAGCAAATATATATCACAATATCACAATTTGCTTGTTTTTTGTTTCAGCTTGGGATCAGCCTTATTTTTAATACACAGATGCTCTCCTACACAGGAACTCCTTTCTTATTAGGGACCTTTGATCTTCCTTTCCAGATCCCCCTAATGCGATGGAATTGTAGCTGGAACATCCACTCCACTTCCTACTGACTGGCTCCTGACATTTCTCAGTCCCCAAATATCTCACCTTCTCCCAAAAGTCTGAATTTTTGTTTTCTTCACTCAATTTCTGTTTATAATGGCATTTGTCAGATTTTCATATATCAATATCCTTCTTAATAATGAGAACATTTTAGGCATTCACATTCTAATATAGATCCACTCAATCAGATTGCTTTCCACTTAGCTGAAACAATCGTATAGAGAAAAGGAAGCTTCTATTGCAGGAGACAGAAGACAAGATGATTCTACAACATGAAATATTGGTAATGGCTCATCAGGATGGGGTGCTTGTGAGAGTGATAGGAAAGCCTGGGAGCCCTGGGAAACCTGATAATCCCAAAAGAAAGGCAAAAGAACATGGCAAAGGAGCATAGGAAAGGAACTGGTTGACCCACACCTGCGATGCACTATCTGTAAGAGTAGTTCTGCGACAGCACCATGCAGAGGAAACTCCTTTAATCCACTTCTTCACCTGCTCCTCCTCCCCTTGTTTTCTTATTTTCCCTCTGCCTCAGTAGAGTGAGTCAAAGTGGAGTCCTTTGAAATGTACTTTGGCCCTAGAGTCCTATAGATTCGTGTTCACATTTTGAACAAGTTACTAAATCACTCTGAACCCTAGTTTGTACATCTACAAAACAGGGGATCTACCCTGATGGGGTGCTGTGAGAATTAAGTGGAATAATACACGTAAAGGCATCTGCACAAGTTAGTTTTTTTCTTCTCTGAAAGCACTGACTGGAGCTGCTCAGGAAGTACCAACTGGTGCCAGTTCCCGCATGAAGTATGTGTGTGATAAATTACCCTGCATATCTCTATGCACACACCCATACTCACTTAGCTTATCCAAAAAACTAGAAGAAGCATAGAGGAAAACATTAGCAGACTTTGCTTGGGGAAATCAGACCTTGGATTCCCCTGCCCCCCACCCCTAACCTCACCAAATTAGTATATCCTCAGGTTCCATCTAAGTGTGCACCCATGGCAAATCCACTGTTCACTGGTAGTTAATGGAAATAATGCCTCAATGCCCATCCAATATGGGGCCACCAAAACTTTCATAATACAATGCGGTTGCTGACCTGGAAATGATCTCAGCAAGCATCTGGCCCGCTAACCATCAGACCCTCCCACTTCCTTCTATGTATAGGAAAATGGAGGCACAGAGAATTCAAGTGCTTATAGAAGGTAATAGTTGAGAAAAAACTAGGACTAGAACTGAAGACACCTTGACTCATGATCCAAACTATCTTTCTACCACTCCTGGTTGAATTCATGAATGTAAAAAGAGACTTTGTTAAAAAAAAAAAAATTAAATATATAACACCTTGCAAGATGTTAACCACCATTACTTATTGTTCTAATTATAAAGTACCCATCCTTCTAGATGCTTCTGCAGGGATCTTGACAAGTCATTTCTGATCCTGTCCTATGAAATAATCTCTCAGAGACTCAAGGAAGCTCCAGAGGCTACATCTGGAGAGATATAAGGGGGAAACTGAGCAAAGAGGAGGCAGTGGAACGTAATTTTGTAGGCAGAAATTTAAAAATATATATTTAGTGCAAACTCTACTTCTGTGTGATTTTGTTTCTGTTTGTTTTAAACCAAGAAAAAACGTCACATTTTTTATTGCAAGGAATTTTTTAACAGACTAAGAGGCCATGAATTCCCATGAGCCACCCTGCCTAACAAAGCCAGAAGACCTCCTGGGTTAAAGGTTACAAGTTAAAGATCACAGGTCAAAACATTTTAAAAGCAGTGACAATGCAAACTTTATATAACAAATGACAAAGATATATAACTATATAATAATAAAGAAATAGCTATATAAAAAGAGCTAGGTAGATGATGGATAAGTGGATGGGAAAGAAGGAAGGAAAGAGGGGAGGAAGGAGGGAGGGAAGGAAGAAAGGAAAGAAGGAGGAAAAAGGCCTAAATGCTGTAGTTGATCTCTGGTGGCAAGCAATTTTAGTTTTCTAACTTTTGCTTCTCTGCATTTTACAAATTCTCGTACTTTCTTAAACAACAACAAGAATAACACCCACCCTAATCATCAATGTTATTTGCTAAAAGGGTTGACAATGACAAAAACAAACCCCTTGAAATTTCCAGTTCTCCTTTCCACTGCTTTCGCTTGGGCTCCTACGCATTCCTCATCCACATCAAGGATTCAAGCAATTCCACTCAATTGAAGTCCAGATCACATCTAAGATTGATCGTTCCACATTTAAACCTTTCTCTGATCCCTTCAGTGACTTTGCCTCGCTTGAGAGAAAATGACAACCGACTCACTGTTTCATTTTCCCTTCCATTCAGCCACAGCAATCCAGGGCCCTATTCCGTCGTTTGCTTTTCATCGATAGTGCTTCCAATTCACCCATGTGAAAACATCTTTGCAATTACAGCCTTCACTCAGTGTCCCCAGGTTAACTTCAGGACCCTGACTGAAGAATCTGAAACCACTTGACAAACTAATTTGAATTGCAAACAGCTACCAACACAAATCCAAACCGTTTCTTTTAGCTCTGGGAAACTAGCTGTTTTGATGTGTTAATCATTTAGCTAGCAAGATAACTTAGTTCATCGTTTTATCTACGAATTACTTAACAAAATTCCTTTTAGTACTCTTAAGGCTAAAATACTGTTTGTGATATATATCTCAGCTACTACAAATGTCATGAAATAAAATAAGCTTTGAATCCAAAGATTGTGAAAACAGGAAAATAAAGGTTTTGGTGATATTGGGATCTAGTTTATTTTAAAATCCAGATCTAAGAAGGCTACTTACGCTGGGAAAAATATGTTATGTTACCCAGCATGTTCTGGAAAATTCCTTTTAGGGCCTTGAAACATTTAGGTGGGATTGTAGGAATCTCTGAGAAGTATGAACTGTATTTTTTTAAACTTCTGTAGAGTTTGTGACATTTGTGTTTAATTTTGTTTGGTTTCAGAGAGCGAAACATCAGCTATTTTAAATTTCTACATGTCTTTTTATCTCTGATATGTGCTAGGAACTGTGCTGTTATTACAGGGAAATTAACATTGAGTAAGACTTGGCACAGTGAATGGCACATTGTAGAGAGAAAATAAATATTCAACTAATGAATCACAGAAATCTGATATTATTCATGTACAACTGAAAGTGTTTCCTAGCCGTATTTAGTAGTAAGATTTTAAGATTTATGTACCAGGTTCCTGGAGGCCTAGTGAGCCACATATATTCCTTGTAGAGAGTATTCTAACTACAGCCTTTGCTCAGCTGTGGGTTAATGAATACATATCTGTGAGAAGAGCTCTTAATGTTATAATGACAATATAAACAATAATATCATCTGACATTTATCAAATGCTTACTTCTTGCAAGATGTTTCCCACTTATTATTTCACTTCATCCTCACCATCAGTATTTTTGTTGTTGTTACAGATGAGGAAACTGTGGAACAGGTAGGTTAAGTGACTTCCCGGCACCCAGAGCTAGCAAGTATTGAGGGCAGGAACCGAAACCAGGATTCAGATTTCACAGCCAGGCCTCTAAGCTACTTTGTCTCTATTGTGTTTTTCTTATAACAATGCAAGGGAGTTTGATTTGAAAGGCAAATGTCCTGTGTGTCCCACTAGTCTGCAGCGCCCTGTCTTTCTCCTATCATACGCCGCTCTCAATTGCTTAACTACGTGCAAATGTCTGCTTTATCCACTAGACAAGGCCATGCAGGCCTTGTGTCTGTCGCTTCTTCCCTATATGCCACCCCTACCACTGGACCTGACACATTGAAGATGCTCAGCGTATATTTATGAATTTGTTTAAAATCCATTAAATGGGAAAACAATAACGTGCTATTGTACTGTCTGTCTCATTGGGTTGTGAGCGTCAGGGAGAAAAATATCCATAATCCATATAGTAACATTTATTGAAGGTGGGCTCTGTGCCAATTATCATGTGACCTGCTTTACACATTAGCCTCAATTTAGACTTTCTGAGTATACGATTTAGATGACAAATCATGAAATCAGTGTCATATGGAAAAGAACCCAGAGTTTCAAGCAGCCTGGGGACTGGTTGACCAGAAAGGTGGCCATTACAGTAATGCAAGGAACGGAAGATACGACCTAAGGAAGAACGTGGAGAGAAAGGGGCTCATTCAAGCAATAATTCTGGAAGAATTTGGTGAATCCATTGAAAAGGGGAAGAGGAAACTAACATTACTTCAAGGTCTCTAGAGGGACACTTGGGTTAATGGTGGGCCATTTTCCTGAGAAGATTAGAAATAGGGTGAGAGGAGGGAGTTTGGGGATGGTGGGCACAGGGTGGCAGATGAGGAGCTTGGGAGGTGTGTCTCTGGGAGTGATTATCCACTGAAGAGGTGGAATGGCCAGAGGGCTGGGGATTAAGGGCCACATAGGCTATAGTTTTAAAATTCTCCATCCCCAAACAGCACATATGTCAGAAAGTAAAAAGGCATGTCTATTAAATCTTAGGATTTCCTTTGAGATTTATTTTATTTTATTTTATTTTTTTGAGACAGAGTCTCGCTCTGTCACCCAAGCTCGAGTGCAGTGGTGCAATCTCGGCTCAATGCAACCCCTGCCTCCCAGGTTCAAGTGATTCTCCTGCCTCAGTTGGAGTAGCCGGAGTAGCTGGGGTTACAGGTATGAGCCACCATGCCTGGCTAATGTTTTGTATTTTTAGTAGAGACAGGGTTTTGCCACATTGGCCAGGCTGGTCTCAAACTCCTGACCTCAGGTCATCTGCCTGTCTCGCCTCACAAAGTGCTGGGATTACAGGCGTGAGCCACTGCTCCCAGCCCCTTTGAGTTTTAACTCTCAATGACGCTAGATAGGAAGCCAAACTAGATGCTAGAAGTCAGTGTACTTTTACGAATTTTTGTTCAGAATGAGCTGCTTTCCATTCGCTCACCAAGCCACGCAAAAGCCTTCCCTGGTTTTGCCTGGCAAGTTTATGCAACTCCTTGAAAACATCCACTCTCCCAGATTTAAATAAAATTTCTCTCCCTGAGGAAAGGTAGAATTTTTAACATCCTGAGGCTTGCCTGCTGGCTACTGTGTGTCCCTAGTAGGAGAAAGCCCCTTTGTTGCTGGGTTATGCTAGCTTGTAATTTGGACTTAAATTTAAAATTACAGTGTAGGTTGCAGCTGCAGCCTGGGGCTTTGTGCAAAGTCTGCTGCTTGGCCCTTTCCTCCATGACATCATCGCCTTTCTAATTACAGACAGCTTCGCTTTTACTTAAGAGAAGTGACACAACAGAACAATGGGTACTGGCATCAGTGAGGCCTTAGTGTGAAGAAATCAACAGCTAGCCTTGGGTGAGCAGACTTCCTTATCCCACTGGAAACTCACAGGAAAAAAAAGGTGTCCCTAGGTTTAAAGGCAAAAGAGTTTTTGGACTGGTCTCTGTGTTTATCTATGGTACTATTTCTGGCTTCCACTTGGTGTGCAGAAACTTCGCTGAACTTGCAAGGGCAGACAGTCTGCTTTTTCATATGATGATAACATCCTGATGAAGTGATAATGTTCCTGTGGAGCCTGTTCTGAACATCCTTCTGCTATTGAACTTGTGAACCTCTTCCGCTTTCTGCTCTTCAGAGGAAGTTCTGGCCCTCTGAAATTTCGTTATATTCTCCTTTCTTTTACCCAAATCTTTAGTTTGACTTGTGATGACTTTCCATCGATGTTTTACATTCTTGGTCTCTCCACCTATCCTGCTTTGCCTCCAATCCTGTGAAATTATGAGCGTGGGGAAAACCCACAGTTTTCATGGTTTTTTATATGAATTTAAAGCATACTTCCACACAGAATAAATGAGAGTTAGTTTAGGAAATATTTGCTTCTCCATTTCTGAGTTTGAAATCTATTATTCACCCAACAAGATTCAAATTATATCAATAGGAAAGAAGAAGGAGATGTTTGAAGATGTTTGAGATTAAATGAACACTTTGGTATTACGTATTAGGCAACTGGACTCGGGTACCATTGTGTAAGGCTTTTAGGAAGAGAGCAATTCGATTTTGTAGTTTAGTCATAACAATATTGAAAATTTAAGTTAATTCTTCTAAAGTTTAGCATAGACGTGACTATCTCCCTAGGATTTCTTTCTCTTACACTTTTTTGTCAGATCCCCTGAATCACTGATCCCATATGCAGTGGTTTTAAAACATAGTTGTGTATTAATCTGTTCTCTCATTGCTATAAGGAACTACCTGAGACTGGGTAATTTATGAGGAAAAGAGGTTTAATTGACTCATAGTTCCACAGGCTGTACAGGAAGCATGGCTGGGGAGGCCTCAGGAAACTTACAAACATGGCAGAAGGTGAAGGATTCATGTGTACGGAGAAGAAGGAAGAGAGTGAAGGGGAAAGTGTTACACACTTTTAAGCAACCAGATCTTGTGAGAACTCACTATCACGAGAGCAGCAAGGAGGAAGTCTGCCCCCATGATCTAATCACCTCCCACCAGGCCCCTCCTCCAACATTGAAGATTGCAAGTTGACATGAAATTTGGGTGGGGACACAGAGCCAAACCATATTAGGTTGCAAATTCTGTGACAATTTTTCCATCAATAATGGTGTCTATGTCCTGTCCTCTTGAATCAGGTGGGCTTGTGACAGCTTTAAACAATAGAGGAGACAGAAGTGATGTTATGTAAATTCTGAGGCTAGGTAATAAAAAGCTCTGAAGCTCTGTCTTGTTAATTGGGAACATTTGCTCTGAGAGACCTAAGCTACCATGTAAGAAGTTCAGTCACCCTGAGATCACCATGTTGGAAGAACACATGTATAACATATGCCAATGTTCCAGTAGAGTTCCAGTAGACAGTCCCACAATGTTCCAGTAGACAGTCCCAGTAGACAGTTCCAGTAAACAATAGACAGTTCCAGTAGACAGTAGACAGTTCCAGTAGACAGTCCCTTCAGCCATGGTGACCCAGGTGTCATATATGTGGATAAAGAACCCATTACAGAAATAGATTCTTTGGCTCCAGCTATTTCAGCCTCCAGCCATTTGAGTTACTGCTGGTCATTTGGATTATCCCAACTGAGACCCAAGATACCATGAAGGAGAAAAGAGCCATCCTTGCTCTGCTGTTTTTGGATCCCTGACCACATAATAATTTTTTTCATGCCCCTACTTATTGGGATATATAACCAACAAATCACATTTTCTTCATTCTTTTGTCCTTTTATTTGCGTGTTTATTCTCTTGTTTTGGTAGAACATTTCCATCAGTGTTTTCTGAGAAAGAATATATGAGAGGTAAATTTTATGTATTTTCTGTCTGATAATGTTATTATTTTAACCACTCATTTGGTTGATACTTTGGCTGGATATAGAATTATTTGAACATTTTAAGGCATTGTCCCTTTCACTTGTAGCATCCTACGTCTCTACTAAGAAGTACAAGGTAATCTGATTTCCAATCCATTCTATGTTATCTTCACACTTCCACCCCTCCTACAGGAAGCTTTATGCATTTAAAAAAAAAAAAAATTTCTGGTGGTATGAAATTTCACAATGCCCTGATGTCACTCAGGTCTTATCTATCTGTTTATCTACCTATCTATCTACTTACTATCTACTATCTATTATCTGTTTATGCTAGGCTCTCAGTGAGTTTTAGTCTGGAGACCCTTCTGTTTTAGAACATATTAATATATTATTTTATGAATTTTTTCCTCTGCTTTCCCCATTCCCTATTTCTAGAGCTTTTATTTATTAGATAGTGGACCTGTCAGACAGATTTTTTTCTTTATTTTTTTCTTTTATTGTAAACTGGGTCACACTCTGTCACCCGGGCTGGTGTAATCACGTAATCATGGCTCCCTGCAGCTTCAACCCTCCAGGCTCAAGCAATCCTCCCATCTCAGCCTCTCAAATAGATGAGACTACAGGTATGCACCACCATGCTCATTCTTTCTTTCTTTTTTTTTGTAGAGATGTGGTCTCACCATGTTGCCCAGGCTGGTCTCGAACTTTGGGCTCAAGTGATCCTCCTTCCTTGGCCTCCGAAAGTGCTGGGATTACAGGTGTGAGTCACTGTGCCCAGCCACTGTGCCGAGACAGATTTTTCTTATCCTTTCTCTCACGTTTTCCATCCATTTTGATTTTGGATTTTCTTACCCTATGGATTATTTAGTTGTACAATTTCATGGGACACCAGATAATGGCAGTGGTTTTCCAATGGTAATGAATTTGTTCAATAGAGCAGTATGGCTGGGAGATCACCTTGACTTTATCTTCTGAAATTTTCACTGAATATTTTCCTTTGGGCTAAGGAACATTTTTCTGTTTCTTTTTTTAACATGTTATCCTAGTTTTGTTTCATGTAAAGTACCGTTCATAACTTATGGTTCTGTGAATATTAATTTAATTTCTTTAAACTTTGTATTCCTCCTGATTTGTCTCCATCTTCTTCAGCTTCCTTTATTTGTGTGTGTTTTGTTTTCTGTCTGTCATGTTGCAGGCTTTTCTCGGTTGTATGTTCATGTTTAAGACTAAAGCACAGAAAATAAAATTCAAAGCTTTGTGAGCAGAGGTGGAACTTGGTGACAGTTGACTTTCATCGTGGGGTGTGGGGTGATTTTTTGTTGAGTTATATTTAATGTTGGTGGACCTCTAGATATTAGTATCTATAAAATCTTTCTGTGAGGCATTTACTTTCTCCACTTACCACTCCACAATTTATATTGGTGAGCTATTTCTATAGCCACAAATGCCGCCCAAATCTCCATGGCTTACAACAGCACTGATCTTTTGTTTAAGTTACATGAGAGCTGTGGCTCCTCTAGGCTCCATTGGGCTTGGCTCCACGTGATTTGCATTCTGGCTCTCTAGCTTGAGAGCAGACACCATCTGGGGAATTTTATTCTCCTGGTAAAGGACAGAAGCACGATGAAAAGAACTGAACCACAGAAGTGCATTAATCCTTCTGCTCAGGCATATCTTATGTATTATTTGCTCACACTCCATTGGCCAAAGCAAGTCAAATGGCCATGCCCAAAGTACATGGGGTGGAGAAATAATTCTACCTATAGGAAAGTAGAACAAGTATAGGCAGGGAAGAAATGATTATGAACAAATAATAAAATCTCTCATGGTATCTCATGCTGACTGGTTTCATTTCTCCTGTTCTCTCTATCTTGTGAAGTTATACTGTTTTCATTTTTTAATATAATTTTCGTGGGTTTATTGGAGGAGGATTAGAAATCAATGTGGGTGTTCAGTCTTTAATGTTTAACTAAAAGTCTGCTGTTAACTTAAATTCTAGGTGATATTTAGATTGTTGGGCCAAACTTAGCTTTTGCCAGAAATAACTCTTGTATGAAAAAGGAAGACGTAAGAATCAACACTCAGATTTGTTTGCTCGAAATTCAGAAAAAAAAAAAGATGCATGTGAAACTAAGGAGAGTACTTACCTGAGGATGGAGGTGGGTGGTAGGAACTAGGATATGGCATACAGGAATGCCAGGAAGATTTGTACTGTATAATAGTTACACATTCTTTTTTGTGTAATATGCAAATATATTACCAAAAAGTTACATTCGCCCGTAAATTTTAGCTATGGTAAACCTTAGAATAATTAACTTTATTTTTAAAATATTGTTGGGAAATCCAAGCCAAGAGAAACAAATCTTTCCGAAACTAACTCTCATTACTCTGTCTGGAAGTATGCTTGAAAAATTAATACATTTCCATTTTTCAAAAAAAGAAACTCAGAAAAGGAAAAATAAAAACCTGCTTTGTTCTTTCCAGTACATTAGCAGAAAGCACTGGAACACAAAGGGAAGTTGGTAAAAGATTCACTTCAAATGTCACATTTCTGGAGATCTTAACCCACCCCTACCCACTCCTGCCCCAGGAGAACTAATATTTTGTGTCTCTGTGTCAGACAAAGCTTTGTTTGTGTTTTCACCATGGCACTCATAAATCTGTAATGCAATCATTGATCTATGTGTCTCTCTCCTCCACTAGACTGGGTTTCCTATGGCTTTGTAATCTTAGGACCTACCTTGATGCCTGGCACTTAGTCAAGTGTCAATGAATTGTTAATGAATTAATGTACACTATTTTTCTTCAGAATCTAGTGTAGTAACATGAGTAAAATACTAGCAAAAGAAACTACTCTCTTTTTATTTCAGGACACTCTAAATTCCAGTACTGATATTTGTGAAAATTTCATTTGATTTCTCTTACTTATTTTCTTTTTTCTTCCTTAACTGTTTTTGTCTTCCCTGAATAACCACAAGAAATAAATGTCATTGATGCATTAGTGTTTTCCAAGATGAAAACTTTTTTTTTAGAATGCAAAATAATATGTGTTTATTGAATAACACAAAGCAAAAAGTTAAAACAGGAGAAAGTATATGAAGTGGAATGTGAATAATCATGCAATAACATATCCCAGGGATAAAAGCTATTAACAGATATAAAGACAACTGCAATTAACACACACACACTCACACAATCACACAGTAAAATTAGGAAATAAAATATAGCCACTAAAATAAACAGTTGATAGATATACTGGCCTTCTGATTAAATGAGATAGATTGAACACCCACATTTATGTCTACTCCTCACAAAATCCTACTAAGGTGGAACACAAAAGATTATTTGTTTAAAGGTATAGCTCTATAAGATAGAATGGGAAAAAAAGATGATAGTAAATTAAAAGATGATAGTACATTTTGGAAAGGGGACAATGGTTACATGAGTGGAAACTGACCTGAAAGACCTGAAAGCTGAAATCTAAGTTAGTGGTGGTAGAAATCTCCAAGGAACGTGATTTCCACGCGAAACTCCAGACAGGCTCTCACTAATTGGTGAAGCTGCCCATTCCTTTAGAGACGGCTTTGATTCTCAGGTTAAATTTACAAACCATGTATTTCATTAATTACTGAAACATGAGAACATTCTCATTTTGGATAATAAACACCACCATTTCATTATGCTAA
>NW_016829146.1:183504-186283 GCF_001698545.2 Rhinopithecus bieti | reverse complement strand
CTTAGTGAATTTTCATCTCCTTATACATTTACTCTATGGTGAAGGTGTCTTATAAGAACAGACTTATTGAAGCTCATTTTTATGTGTTGCAGAAAAGTTGCCAAAGCTACCTTACATATTTGTTTTTCAAAATGTGATCCTGGGAACAGCAGTTTTGACATCACCTGGAAATTTGTTGGAAATACAGAATCTCGGACCCTACTCCAGACCTATTGAGTCAGAATCTGCTTTTAACAAGACCCCAGGTGATCTGTATGCACATTAAAGTTTAACAAACATTGCCTTAAACTATATTCTTCTTTGCCAGAAAGCATAGACAAAATAATAACAAAACCAAAACCATACAAACAAAAAACCCTCATATTTCAGAAATAAGAAAAGCTTTGGTTCTCCCAAAACTCTTCTTATTGCTAGGTTTATTCCTTTCCTAGTTTTATTTTCCTTTTACCTTATTCTCATAACTATGGTATGAGTTTATAGTAGTGTTTCAGTTATCTAGTCTTGTATACCAAACTATCCCAAAACATAGTGACTTAAAACAAAGTCCACATTTATTTTGTTCACAAATACACACTTTGGGCAGAGCTTGGCAGGACAGCTTGTCTATGCTCCACATGGCATCAGCTGGGGCTGCTCAAAGGCTGGAAGCTGGAATCATCTGAAGGTTTGCTCACTGATATGGTTTGGCTGTGTCCCCACCCAAATCTCAACTTGAATTGTATCTGCCAGAATTCCCACTTGTTGTGGGAGACACCCAGGGAGAGGTAATTGAATCATGGGGGCTGGTAATTCCCATACTATTCTCATGATAGTGGATAAGTCTCACGAGATCTGATGCGTTTATCAGGGATTTCCACTTTTGCTTCTTCCTCATTTTTCTCTTGCTGCCGCCAGGTAAGAAGTGCCTTTCACCTCCCACCACGATTCGGAGGCCTGCCCAGCCATGTGGAACTGTAAGTCCAATTAGACCTTTCTTCCCAGTCTCAGGTATGTCTTTATCAGCAGCGTGACAATGGACTAATATACTCACTTATATGCTGTTCGATGACAAGACAAAGCAACTGGGGCTATGGCCAGAACACCTACATGTCACCTGTCCATATGACTGACATAGTGGCTGGGTACCCACTGGGTACCACAAGATTCTATCCCAAGATAGAATGAGCCGAGCAGGAACTATATTGCCTTTTATGACCTAGCTTTGGAAGTTAAGTAGCATTACTGCTACCACATTTTTTCCTCAAGGCAGAAACACAGTCCTTCCCAGGGAAGGAAAATAGAGCCCATCCTTCAATTGAGAAATGAGAAGATTCTGGAAGGGATGGGAAATACTGCTGTGGCTGTTTTGGAAAATAAAAGCTGCTACAACTCCACTCATACTTTTAAAAACAGTTTTAATTTTTTTGTGGAGAGAGTTGGGCATGAATTAATAATTAACAAATTAATAAGGATATTTATTAGAAGTAAATGGCTTTGGGCCAGGCATGGTGGCTCATGCCTGTAATCTCAGCACTTTGAGAGGCCGAGGTGGGCGGATTGCCTGAGCTCAGCAGTTCGAGACCAGCCTGGCCAATGTGGTGAAACCCCATCTCTACTAAAATACAAAAAAAAAAAAAAAAAAAAAAAAAAAAAAATTAGCTGGATGTGGTGGCACATGCCTGTAGTCCCAGCTACTCCAGAGGCTGAGGCACAAGAATTGCTGGAACCCGGGAAGTGGAGGTTGCAGTGAGCCGAGATTGAGCCACTGCACTCCAGCCTGGGTGACAGAGCAAGACTCCATCGCAAAGAAAAAAATAAATAAATAAATAAAATAATTTTTTTTTCTTTCTAAACCTGTTGTACATCTTTACTTTCTAGTAAAGCAAATAACATGGGATGACCAGGAAAATCATTAAAATTTATGAAAATGTATCTCTTGCTCCTGATGTTGGCAGCTGATCTAATCCCAACAGGTTCTAGCCCATGTATTATTTTGAATACATATTAAGGTCAGAGTGTCTGCTTTAAAGTCTCAAATGAAATGTGCATAGAGGTCACCTAGGGGAGTCTTATTAAAATGCAGATTTTAATCCAGTCTGAGGTACCCCTGAGATTCTGCGTTTCTAATAAGCTCCCAGGAGATGCTAATGCTGCTGGTCCACGGACTACACTATGAGTAACAAGGTGTCAGATAGAAGTAGCTCTAAGATGTGTGCCCTGGGAATCTTATTTGCTGGGACCTCTCCCATGTTCCTGGATGCTAATCACAAGATTGAGGTTAATTCCTTCCTTCAGTTCTGAGGGCAAACCAGAGTCCCATTGGAGATGGCTGATTTTACCCTAAGTCTACCCAGAAGATGAGTCTTTAATTTCCTCTGCTGAACCTAAAGCCTCCTCTGTGGGTCTGAAGGACTCAGGCCTAGGTGATGTGGAGCAGCAAGAAAACCACATTCACCAGTTTGCTCGAAGCTCTCTTTGACGAGCTACAGGCCCTTCTCACATCTTTTCTGCCAGTGTGAATCTTGCCAAGTTTGGTTTTTCTGATCCTAGACTCTGCGAGCTGGACCAGCAGCTGTGCAAACATTGGCCTTTTCAATAATGCCATTTTCCCCTTCTACACTCTCAAACCACACTGACTCTACCTTGAAAGATTTCATCTCTGTTTGGGGCTGTGTTACTGAATTGTCATATTGCATGCCTCCTATATATAAGCTAGAGCAGCTTCTGATTTAGTCCTGAGTCATTCTGGTCCTCAAAGACCCAGGAGATTTGGGTAGGATTACTAGATGCTACACATTTT
>NW_016829146.1:168074-179987 GCF_001698545.2 Rhinopithecus bieti | reverse complement strand
TTTTTTTTTTTTTTGTACCCCAGTGATGCCTGGAACCCTGGTGAGACAGAACTGTTCGCTCCACTGGAAAGGGGGCTGAAGCCAGGGAGCCAAGTGGTCTCACTTACAGGTCCCACTCCCATGGAGCCCAGCAAGCTAAGAACCACTAGCTTGACATTTTTGCTGCCAGCACAGCAGTCTGAAGTCGACCTGGGATGATCAAGCTTGGTGGTGGGAGGTGTGTCCACCATTACTGAGGCTTGAGTAGGCAGTTTTCCCCTGACAGTGTTGAGGAAGCTGGGAAGTTCGGATTGGGCAGATCTCACTGCAGTGCGACAAAATGGCTGTGGCCAGACTGCCTCCCTAGATTCCTCCTCACTGGGCAGAGCATCTCTGAAAGAAAGGCAGCAGCACCAGTCAGGGGCTTATAGATAAAACTCCCATCCCCCTGGGACAGGGCACCTGGGGGAAAGGGCAGCTGTGGGCACAGCTTCAGCAGGCTTAAACATTCCTGCCTGCTGGCTCTGAAGAGAGCAGCAAATCTCCCAGCACAGCACTAGAGCTCTGCTAAGGGACAGACTGCCTCCTCAAGTGGGTCTCTGATCCCCATGCCTCCTGACTGGGAGAACTCCCAACAGGTGTTGACAGACACCTCATACAGGAGAGCTCTGGCTGGCATCAGGTGAGTGCCCCTCTGGGACAAAGCTTCCAGAGGAAGGAGCAGGCAGCAATCTTTGCTATTCTGGGGCCTCAACTGGTAATACCCAGGTAAACAGGGTCTAGAGTGGAGCTCCAGCAAACTCCAGCAGACCTGCAGAAGAGGGGCCTGACAGAAGAAAAACTAACAAACAGAAAGCAGTAACATCAACATCAACAAAAAGGACACCCACACAAAATCCCTATCCAAAGGTCACCAGCATCAAAGACCAAAGGTAGATAAATTCACGAAGATGAGGCAAACCCAGCACAAAAATGCTGAAAATTCCAAAAACCAGAATGCCTTTTCTCCTCCAAATGATCACAACTCCTCTCCAGCAAGAGCCCAAAACTGGACAGAGAATGAGTTTGACAAATTGACAGAAGTAGGCTTCAGAAGGTGGGTAATTACGAATCCTCTGAGCTAACGAAGCATATTCTAACCCAATGCAAGGAAGCTAAGAACCTTGATAAAAGGTTACAGGAACTGCTAACTAGAATAACCAGTTTAGAGAAAAACATAAATGACCTAATGGAGCTGAAAAACACAGCACAAGAACTTCGTGAAGCATACACAAGTATCAATAGCCGAATCGATCAAGTGGAAGAAAGGATATCAGAGATTGAAGATCAGCTTAATGAAATAAGGCACAAAGACAAGATTAGAGAAAAAAGAATGAAAAGGAACAAACAAAGCTGCCAAGAAATATGGGACTATGTGAAAAAACCAAACCTACGATTGACTGGTGTCCCTGAAAGTGATGGGGAGAATGGAACCAAGTTGGAAACACACTTCAGGATATTATTCAGGGGAACTTCCCCAACCTAGCAAGACAAGCCAACATTCAAATTCAGGAAATATAGAGAACACGACTAAGATACTCCTCGAGAAGAGCAATCCGAAGACACATAATATTCAGATTCTCCAAGGTTGAAATGAAGGAAAAAATGTTAAAGGCAGCCAGAGAGAAAGGTCAGGTTACCTACAAAGGGAAGCTCATCAGACTAACAGCAGATCTCNAAAAAAAAAGCAGGGGCTGCAATCCTAGTCTGATAACACAGGCTTTAAACCAACAAAGATCCAAAAAAACAAAGAAGGGCATTACATAATGGTAAAGGGATCAATGCAACAAGTAGAGCTAACTATCCTAAATATACATATGCACCCAATAAAGGAGCACCCAGATTCATAAAGCAAGATCTTAGAGACCTGTAAAGAGACTTAGACTCCCACACAATAATAGTGAAAGACTTTAACACCCCACTGTCAATATTAGACGGATCAATGAGATAGAAAATTAACAAGGATATTCAGGACTTGAACTCAGCTCTGGACCAAGTGGACCTAATAGACATCTATAGAACTCTCCACCCCAAATCAACAGAATACACATTCCTCTCAGTACCACACAGCACTTATTCTAAAAATCAACCACATAACTGGAAGTAAAACACTCCTCAGCAAATGCAAAAGAATGGAAATCATAACAAACACCCTCTCAGACCACAGTGCAATCAAATTAGAACTCAGGATTAAGAAACTCACTCAAAACCACACAACTACATGGAAACTGAACAACCTTCTCCTGAATGACTACTAGGTAAATAACGAAATTAAGGCAGAAATAAGTAAGTTATTTGAAACCAATGAGAACAAAGAGATAGCACACCAGAATCTCTGGGACATGGCTAAAGCAGTGTTAAGAGGGAAATTTATAGCACTAAATGCCCACATCAGAAAGTGGGAAAAATCTAACATCGAAACCCTAACATCACAATTAAAAGAACTAGAGAAGCAAGAGCAAACAAATTCAAAAGCTAGCAGAAGACAAGAAATAACTAGGATCAGAGGAGAACTGAAGGAGATAGAGACATAAAAACCCTCCAAAAAAAATCAGTGAATCCAGGAGCTAGTTTTTTCAAAAGACTAACAAAATAAATAGACCACTAGCCAGACTAACAAAGAAGAAAAGAGAGAAGAATCAAATAGACACAATAAAAAATGATAAAGGGGATATCACCATTGATCCCACAGAAATACAAACTACCATCAGCAAAAACTGTAAACACCTCCATGCAAATAAATTAGGAGATCTAGAAAAAATGGACGAATTCCTGGACACATACACCCTCTAATACTAAACCAGGAAGAAGCTGAATCTCTGAATAGACCAATAACAGGTTCTTAAATTGAGACAATAATGAATAGCCTACCAGCCAAAAGAAGTCCAGGACCAGACGGATTCACAGGTGAATTCTATCACAGGTACAAAGAAGAGCTGGTACCATTCCTTCTGAAACTATTCTGATCATCAGAAAAAGAAGGAATTCTCCCTAACTCATTTTATGAGGCCAGCATCATCCTGATACCAAAGCCTGGCAGAGAAACAACAAAAAAAGAGAATATTAGGCCAATATCCCTGATGAACATCGATGTGAAAATCCTCAATAAAATACTGGCAAACCAAATCCAGCAGCACATCAAAAAGCTTATCTATCACGATTAAGTTGGCTTCATCCCTGGGATGCAAGGCTGGTTCAACATATGCAAATCAATAAATGCAATCCATCACATAAACAGAACCAATGACAAAAACTATGTGATTATCTCAATAGATGCAGAAAAGGCCTTTGACAAAATTCAACAGCCTTTCATGCTAAAAAAAATCTCAATAAACTAAGTATTGATGGAATGTATCTCAAAATAATAAGAGCTGTTTATGACAAACCCATTGTCGATATCATACTGAATAGGCAAAAACTGGAAGTATTCCCTTTGAAAACTGGCATAAAACAAGGATGCCGTCTCTCACCACTCACATTCAACATATTATTGGAAGTTCTGGCCAGGGCAATCAGGCAAGAGAAAGCAATAAAAGGTATTCAAATAGAAAGGGAGAGTGTCAAATTGTCTCTGTTTGCAGATAACATGATTGTATAATTAGAAAATCCCATTGTCTCAGCCCAAAATCTCCTTAAGTTGATAAGCAACTTCAGCAAAGTCTCAGGATACAAAGTCAATGTGTGAAAATCACAAGCATTCTTATACACCAATAACAGACAAACAGAGAGCCAAATCATGAGTGAACTCGCATTCACAATTGCTAAAAGAGAATAAAGTACCAAGAATACAACTTACAAGACATGAAGGACCTCTTCAAAGAGAACTAAAAACCACTGCTCAAGGAAATAAGAAAGGGACACAAACAAATGGAAAAACATTCCATGCTCATAGATAGGAAGAATCAATATGATGAAAATGTCCTTACTGCCCAAAGTAATTTAAAGATTCAATGTTTTCTCCATCAAGCTACTACGGACTTTCTTCAAAGAATTGGAAAAAAACTAAACTTCATATGGAACCAAAAAAGAGCATGCATAGCCAAGACAATCCTAAGCAAAATAAACAAAGCTGGAGGCATAATGCTACCTGACTTCCAACTATACTACAAGGCTACAGTAACCAAAACAACATGGTATTGGTACCAAAACAGATATATAGAACAATGGAAGAGACTGGAGGCCTCAGAAATAACACCACACATCTACCACCATCTGCTTTTTGACAAACCTGACACATACAAGCAATGGGGAAAAGATTCCCTATTTAATAAATGGTGTTAAGAAAATTGGCTAGCCATATGCAGAAAACTGAAACTGGACCCCTTCCTTATACCTTATACAAAAATCAACTCAAGATGGATCAAAGACTTAAACATAATACCTAGGACCATAAAAATCCAAGAAGAAAATCTGGGCAATATCATTCAGGACATAGGCATGGGCAAAGACTTCATGACTAAAATACCAAAAGTAATGGCAACAAAAGTCAAAATTGAGAAATGGGATCTAAGTAAACTAAAGAACTTCTGCACAGCAAAAGAAACTATCATCAGAGTGAACAGAAAACCTACAGAATGGGAGAAAATTTTTGCAATCTATCCATCTGACAAAGGGCTAATATCCAGAATGTACAAAGAACTTAAACAAATGTTCAAGAAAAAAGCAAACAACCCCATCAAAAAATGGACGAAGGATATGAACAGACACTTCTCAAAAGAAGACATTTATACNGGTGGGAGTGTAAATTAGTTCAGCCATTGTGGAAGACAGTGTGGCAATTCCTCAAGGATCTAGAACCAGAAATACCATTTGACCCAGCAATCCCATTACTGGGTATATATCCAAAGGATTATAAATCATTCTACTATAAAGACACATGCACATGTATGTTTATTGCAGCACTGTTTACAACAGCAAAGACTTGGAACCAACCCAAATGCCCATCAATGATAGACTGGATGAAGAAAATGTGGCACATATATGCCACAGAGTACTATGCAGCCATAACAAAGAATGAGTTAATATCCTTTGCAGGGACATGGATGAAGCTGGAAAACATCGTTCTCAGCAAACTAACAAAGGGACAGAAAACCAAACACCACATGTTCTCACTCTTAAGTGGGAGTTGAACAATGAGAACACATGGACACAGGGAAGGGAATATCACATACCAGTGCCTGTTGGGGGCAGGGGGCTAGGGGAGGGAGAGCATTATGACAAATACCTAATGCATGCGGGGCTTAATACCTAGATGACGGGTTGATGGGTGCAACAAACCACCATGGCACATGTATACCTATGTAACAAACCTGCACATTCTGCACATGTATCCCAGAACTTAAAGTAAAAAAAGAAAAGAAAAGAAAAGAATCGCTTGAATCCAGGAGGCAGAGGCTGCAGTGAGCCGAGATTGCACCACTGTACTCCAGCCTGGGTGACAGAGCAAGACTCCGTCTCAAAAAAATAGAATGTGAGTTTCTATCAGCAGAAGCAGAGGAAGTGGAGGAGTTGCAGTCATGCGTGGGGCTTTATTTTGGAGTGGCAGTCACTGTAATTAGCATCAACTCACTATAGATACATGGCCCAAATGTATGAAGAGAGCCTGCATTCTATATGTAGCCCCCCTATACGGGAGGTGTCGATTTCCGAGGTGTCAGTTACCCACTGTCAATCAACCACAGTTCAAAAATAGGTAAGTACAGTACAATAAGATATATTGAGAGGAAGAGTGAAACCACATTCACGTGACTTTTATTACAATATATTCTCATAATTGTTCTCTTTTATTACTATTTATTGTTGTTAATCTCTTACTATGCCTAATTTATGAATTAAACTTTATCATGGGTGTGTATGTATAAGAAAAAACCAAAGTGTATATATATATGTGTGTGTGTATATATACGTATATATATGTGTGTATATATGTGTGTGTGTGTATATATGTATATATATGTATGGTTTGGTACTATCCATGGTTTCAGACATCCACTGGGGTCTTGGTACCTATCCCCTACAGATAAGGGGACTACTGTACACAGGTAAGTTGATAAATAAAGTTCATCTCCGGAGCCCCATGTTATTTAAAATCCTTAAAGGTCATTCATCAAATGCCACTAAAATCAGGCCTCCACTCCCTTCTTCCCCCTCTCATTGATGAAAAACCAAGTGGAACCCTGTTTCTTCTCTTCCCCCAGCATTTTGCTCTCCACCCTGCCTGTCGGAATCCTGATCACTCCCATTATCTTCACCTCCGTTCAAGAGGGAAGAAGAACTTAAACTGCTCCCCAAAGAATCAACTCCAATGCCACTAAGACTTCAGTGAGCGTCAGAGTCACCCGGAGGTCTTGCTAAAACACCGGTTCTTGGGTCCCATCCCCACAGAGTCTGAGTAAGTAGGTACAGGGTGAGTGCAGCCCATGCACAAATAATGCTGGTGCTGTTGGTCTAGGGACCACACTTTGAGTAGCACTGATACCATCCACGCCTCAAAACCCATGTTTGCATAGTTATCTCGAAACATCAGTGGTTTTAGCCCAGGGGTGATTTTGCCCCCTAGGAGATACTTGGCAATGTCTGCAGACATTTTTGATTGCCACTAATTGGAGAGGTGGGAGTGAGTCCTACTGGGACGTAGGAAGCAGAAGCTAGGGATGCTGCTAAATATCTTATAATGCACAACACAGCCCCCAAAAGAAAAAATTATCTGGCTCAAGATATCAGTAGTGCAGAAACCTTACTTTAGTTCCTAGGGTCACGAGATGGTAACCCATGGGCCAAAGATGAACTTTGCAAGTGGTAACGTTTGTCCTCTACCTCGTTCTAATAGGCCAAACCAAAAAGCAGATTGTAGCACAATCAGCTTAACATCTGTCTGTTGTCTTATACAATGCTTAGTTATTGTATTATTAGTGTGGCCCCTGGAGGCATCTGAGTTTGCAACCTTCCGATCTCATCTAACCTCTTTTTTTTATAGATGAGGAAGGAGCTATGATATGGGCCAAAAGATTTGCCTAAGGTTTAATAGGGAAACCAGATCTAGAATCTAAGCCTGTGACAGTGATCACAATGTCAGTTTGAATCAATATACACACACAGGTACCCTCTAGGACAGTCAGGTGTAGCTATATAATTCATTCATTTATTTATTCTTTCAGCATTAATTCCCCTGTATACAGTGTTCTTATTTGCATACACAAGATCACATAGTTATACACATAAATCAAAGGTTCTCATGTATTACCTAACAATAGCATTGGACACACGACATATTTGGCCCGTGATTTATTTAGCATCCCCTCCAAATGTTTAAAGATAGAGATGTTCCAGCAACAAGTTCTATTTTTGAAATACCAAATTGAAGCCTGGAACTTGTTATGAGACCGGATGGCTCTTTCAGTTAGCGATGCAGAGTGAAAACAGCTGGCCCTTTAAATTATGTGCACTGTGGCCAAACCGTTTCTCTACCCTTCAAAGATGCTTTGCACTGTCTGGGATATTTTTTATCCTCATCACTTTAGCATTTAAAACTTGTTTTTTAAAAAAGTAGGAAGGATAGCATTAGGAGAAACACCTAACGTAGGTGACAGGTTGATGGGTGCAGCAAACCACCATGGCACATGTATACCTATGTAACAAAACTGCACGTTCTGCATATGTACCCCAGAACTTAAAGTATAATTAAAAAAAAAAGAAAGAAAAACAATAAGACCACAAAACAAAAAACAATCAAAATATTAAAGAGCAAAGAAAAAAATACTAAATTACACTTGAGTACTGCCTCTAGATCAGGGACTGCCCGACTATGGCCTGCAGGCCATGTTCAGCCCACTGCCCATTTTTATAAATAAAGTTTTATTGGAACACAGCCATGCCAATGCAGGTACATATTTTCCACAGTTACTTTCATAGAATTGAGTAGTGTGACAGAGACCTGACTGGCAAAGCCTAAAGTATTTACTGTCTGGTCCTTTGCAGGGAAATTTTGCTGACCCTGCTCTTGATTATGTATTAGGTTGTACCATATGAAATTGCCACCACTTGGCAATTTTGACCTACACTTCCATAAATTCATTCTAAAAAGCAGAGGATAGTGATTCCACTAAAAAAATTGCATTTCTTTTCTTGCAGGTTAAAATTTGTAGTGGCTCTTATGGCTCAAAACAGAATTTCACAGTAGCTACGCTTATCTGTAAAATCACTTTCTCGTATACAAAAAAAAAAAGATTTAAAAAACTCCTTTCCTTTTCACAGGAAATGGACAAAGACTAGACTGGCTCACTGGTCCTGAAACAGAAATTTCTATTGAAAGATCTTGCAGCTCTCTGTGGACATAGATCCACCCTGCTCCATCTATAACATCTCTCTCAACTGCAGTTATTCATTCACGAGAACTTTTTATTAGTTCCTTCTGCACATTCCATCTTCTGCAGACACAAATGTTTATGCTTCACTTAAGAGGTGGCATGAATATGTTTGTATAATGTGGGTCATTGCAGGTCATTGCTAATATAATAGAGTAAACCTCTGCTCAGCTGGCCTCAAGTTACACCACACCCATAGCTGTCAATTTCTATCTTCCTCTAGACATACACAACATGGTGAGAGGGAAAAAGCCTAGGGGTGGGACTTAAGCCAACCTACTTTGGATTTCTGGCACTACCTCTTACCAGCCGTGTG
Organism: Rhinopithecus bieti; assembly: GCF_001698545.2. NCBI lineage: Eukaryota > Metazoa > Chordata > Mammalia > Primates > Cercopithecidae > Rhinopithecus > Rhinopithecus bieti. The sequence goes on along the minus strand of NW_016829146.1, from coordinate 171,290 downwards.
AACTTGGGCGAGTTTTGTAGCTTTGATGAGCCTCACTTTCCTTAGCTATAAAATGGGGACGATGCCTATTTTGTGGAGGTTTGAGAGGATTAATAATTGTTTGAGCAAAGTGCCTGACAATTAGTAAATTAGTAAATAAATATTAAGTTGAATCATATGGAACTGCCAATAAATGGCAATAACTAGTCATTTTACCTAAAGTTGTTAGCCCTGGGATTGTTACCATGATTGTGTGTGCATAGGCTGAGCCCTGGTACCTAGGGTGCAAAGTTTAAGGGGGTCTTCATTCTCAGGTCCCAACTCCATACTTGCATGACTCTGAGAGCAAATATTTCCTTAAATTTTGTTTCCAAGGCACCTCTCTTGGTTCTTCTCAGCCCCAGACCTGTTGCCAGGTTCCCCTTATCCAGCTGAGAAATTCCTCCTCTCCTCTCAGGTGCCTGGTGCCTCTGTTTAATCTGAAAACCGTCTCTTGGATGACCCTTTAATAACTACGGGATAAATGACTCACAACACTACACGCTCCTAAAGATGCTTGCTTTAAAAGAGGATTAAAATCTTAATTAAAAAAGCACTAAAGCAGGATTTCAGGCATGACTTAGTAGAACAGAATATCGTGGGGGTCAGCAACCTCTGGGGATCCTGAAAACTGTATCAGTGGCAGGCAACGTCTCATGTCACTCTGCATGTGTAAGCACATAAACGTGGAGCCGCGGGGAAACTGATGCACTGGGGACTTGAATTGAATTTTGAAGAATGGCTAATTAGTCAGACGAGAAGGAAAGACATTTTAGCATGATTGAAAGCACATCCCAAAGGATTTTTCCTCACCGTTTCCTTTTTTTCTTCTTCTTCAAAATGACTTGGTGTAACTGACTCATGTGGTAGCCAGCCTCCAAGATTGCCCCCGTGATGGTTAATATCAGGTGTCCACTGAACTGGATTGAGGGATACCTAAATGGCTGGTGAAGCGTTGTTTCCGAGTGTGTTTGTGAAGGTGTTTCCAGAGGAGATTGATGCATGAGTCAGTAGACTGAGAGAGGAAGACCCACCTTCAATGCAGGGTGCGGGGCCCTGCTAGCACAAAGCAGGTGGAAGAAGGGGGATACTCCACTGGCTCTTGCTTCCTCTCTCTCTTCCTTCTGGAGCAGGATGCCATTTTTTCTTCTTGCCCTTGGACATCAGACTCCAGGTTCTTTGCCTTTTGGACTCTGGGACTTGCCCCAGGAGCCTCCTGGGGCCTCTCAGACCTTCAGCCTCAGAGTCGGGGCTACACTGTTGGCTTCCCTGGCTCTGAGGCTTTCAGACTTGGACTGAGCCACACTACTAGGCTTCTCTCGTTCTCCAGCTTGCAGACGGTCTATCATGGAACTTCACCTTTGTGATCATATGAACCAATTCGCCCTAATCAACCCCTTTTCATATATATATATAACTTGTTCTGTCCCCCTAGAGAACAATGACTAATACGGCTTCCAAGGATTCTCCCCTCATGGTAGTTGTGCTCATGTGTAGTGCCACATTGAATCAGGGCTGGTCTGTGTGACCAATGGAATATGGCGGAGGTGAGGGTATATGACTTCCTAGTCTAACACACAAAGGGAATTGTGCCTATTGCCTTGCTCTCTTAGATTTCTTACTCTTAGGGAAGCCAACCACTATGTCATGAGGACACTTAAGCAGCCCTGTGAAGAGAACCACATAGGAAAGGAATTGAGGCCTCCTACCAGACAGCACCAACTTACAAGCCATGTGAGTGCACTATCTCGGAAGCATATCTATCAGCCCCAGTCAAGTCTTTAGATGACTATAGCCCCCGCTGACATCTGACAATCACCTGAGAGATCACAAGCCAGAACTAGCCCAATCAAACTGTTCCCCAATTCCTGACCTACAGAAAATGTAAGAGAGAATATGTTTATTGTTACGCTATTGTTTTAAGCAACCTGTTACACAGCAATACAACTAGAATTCGGAAAAAGAAATCTTAAAATCAGCGTGCGAAAGACAAACAACACAATAGGGAAATGGGCAAAAGACCTAAAGAGACACTTTACAGAATAATAATAATAACCAAATGGCCAATAAGCTCAATGAAAGTTGCTCAACTTCATTAACTATTAGGGAAATGAATAAAAACATCAATGAGATGCCACTGCACACCCACCTGAATGTCTGTAATAAGAAAGATGAAAAATACCACTTAGAAAAGATGTGGAGAAAATGGAACTCTCACATACCACAGTGGAGTATATCACTTGAGCAAACTACTTTTGAAAACGGTGTGTAGAAAACAGTCTACTAAACCTGCCCCAGTAGTGCCACTGCACTCTTAGATACGGACCTAACAATATTTGTACATATAGCCATGCCCTGCATTATGATGTTTTGGTCAGTGACAGGACACATATACAACAGTGATCTCATAAGATTATAATACCATATTTTTACTGTACATTTTCTATGTTTAAATATGTTTAGATACACAAGTACTTACCACTGTGTTACAATTGCCTACAGCATTCAGTACAGGAATATGCTGTGCAGGTTTGTAGCCTAGGAGCAACAGGTTCTAGCATATGGCCTAGGTGTATAGTAGGGTGTACCATCTAGGTTTGTGTCAGTCTGCTCTGTGATGTTCTCACAGCGATGAAATTGCCTAACAATGCATTTCTCAGAACATATCCCTATCATTAAGTGACACATGACTGTATATTTTCTAAAAGACATGGATTAGAGTTTTTATAGCAGAACTATTCATAATAGTAAAAAAACTGGAAACTACCTAATGTCCATTGCAATAGAATGGATAAATACAGTATTTACACAGTGGAGCACTATACGGAAATAGCATTGAATGAGTTCCAACTCATTTCAACTGTGCAACAGGGATGTGTCTCACAGACATAATGTTGGACTTCTGAGGGGCTGGTGATGATCTTTCTGTATTTTGAAATCTGACTGCTTGTTACATGGGTGTGTTCAGTTTGTGCAAATCTGCTTATGTGTAAAAAAAAAAAAAAAAAGATTTTGAAAACGTCTACTTTCTGTGATGTGTTGAGAGGGCAAAAAAACATCCCAGGTCAGATCATGACATCTGTAGTTTTAATGTTCAAGTTCAAGATGAAGTCATGTGTGGACATCTATTCCTCTAACTCAGTAGTAATCAAATTATAGTCTGCAGGCAAAATTCAGCCAGCTGTCTCTTCTTGTAAA
>NW_016829146.1:143887-167558 GCF_001698545.2 Rhinopithecus bieti | reverse complement strand
AGAAAAGCCAGTACATTTCCACTGCCAGTACTTTGTGATAAAGAGTGATATATGTCCATACATGCTCCCGACTTGCAGAGTATTTTGGAGTGATACAATCATTGTATAATTTTATGCATCTTTAGCTAAAGGGAATGAGAAGGAATCTGGCTAAAGAGAAGAATTTTCTATGGGGAAGGAGAAATTGTACAGAAATTCAAAAGGAAAGACTTTAAAAACTTATTTGTTAATTTTTTTTTTTTTTTTGCTTGTGTTGGTTGAAATTTCAATTAAGTCACCAGAAACACATATTGAATACATGTTACATTCAAGGCACTATTGTGGATACAAAGACATTTTAGAAATCCTCTTTTTGAAATACAAAAAGTTTTTTGGAGCAAAAAATCACAAGTTCAAATCCTGGCTACACCTTTTACCAGATGTGTTACCTTGGAGAGCTTACTTAATTTATCTGAGCCTTAATGTTCTCATCCAAAACTGGAGGGAATCATTATACACCCATCCCTTACTGTTGGAGTGAGGAGGACGAAATGAAGTAAAGTATATAAAATGCTCAATAGAGTGCCTGGAAAGGAGCCAGTAGTAAATACTAGCCATGTGATTGTGGTTGTCATATTATAAAGTATTTCACAATTGAATCTGCTTTTGTTAAGAAAAACTTTCCAAAACTTAGATCCTAGAAAGATTACAGTGTGCCCTTTCCGTGTCATACTAGAACATTTTCTTCATGCCCACCTAAGGTACAGCTAATGTAGGCAACTTTGATTTCTTATTTACTTGATTAAACCCAAGACTTTATAAAATTAGATGACAACATGTAAAAAATTGATAAACTGAAAGAGATGGGAAGGAGATTTTGTTAGGTAGAGATGAAGATGATTTCTTTCCATTAGAAAAGTATTATGGGTTTTTTCCGCCATCTGACATTAAGCATTTTTGTCTCTAGCTTGGACATCTTGTTTCAGCATTCTTTCAGAGACTATAAATGCTTAAGGAACAAGCATTCTCCTTTGGACCAGCTATACCATCCTGCTGGCTCCTTCATTTGTGAGTTAAATAAATCTTCAAAATATGTTCATTTATTGTATGTATAACTATGCTTTTAATTTCTTGAAAATTATAATTTGATAGTTTATAGCCTCATCTTTTCCCTCTCCTCTTTGAACTTAGTAGGAGAGAATAATATTTGAATCTTCCAGGATGCTCACTGAAAGAGCTGAAATTGTCTTGGTATTAGAGGGTTAGGATCTTTCATACAAAAGAGCTATAGTTAAGACATGAAAAAAAAAAATCATCGTACCTCAGTGCCCAACACACAGTAGATTAAATGTGCTCATCCACAATCAGCACAGACTCCAATCCTTACACCACATAAACATACCCTTACAATGTTTTTTTTTTTTTTTTTTTTGAGACGGAGTCTGGCTCTGTCGCCCAGGCTGGAGTGCAGTGGCCGGATCTCGGCTCACTGCAAGCTCCACCTCCCGGGCTTACGCCATTCTCCTGCCTCAGCCTCCCGAGTAGCTGGGACTACAGGCGCCCGCCACCTCGCCCAGCTAGTTTTTGTATTTTTTAGTAGAGACGGGGTTTCACCGTGTTAACCAGGATGGTCTCGATTTCCTGACCTCGTGATCCGCCCGTCTCGGCCTCCCAAAGTGCTGGGATTACAGGCTTGAGCCACCGCGCCTGGCCACCCTTACAATTTTGAATCCTGAGTGTGTCTACTGTGGACAGCATATAGTTAGATCTTGTTTTCTTTATCCAGTCTGAAAATCGCTGTCTTTTGATTGGATTGTCTAATCTATTTACATTTACAGTTATTGATACAGTTGGATTTATGTCTGCCATTTTGTTTTGTTTGCTTTCTACATGTCTCAGGTATTTTTTGTTCCTGTCTTCCTTCTTTACAATTCTCTTTTGTAGTAAGTAGATATTTTCTAGTGTATCTTTTTAATTCCTTTAATTACATTTTAACTTTTAAAGTTTTTTTTTTTAGTGGTTGCTCTACAGCTTACAATATACATCTTAATTTATTATAATTCACTCCTAATATTCTAACCTAATTCTGGCAAGATATTAAAACTTTATTCCTATATAGCTCCATTCCCTACCCCTATTTTGTGCTATTACTGCTATATATGCCATGTCTGTATATGTTAGAAACCTAAAAATACATTGTTATAATTATTGCTTCACATAATCTTATGTCTTTTAAAGCGGCTGAGAGAAGAAAGGAGAGCAAGTATATATTTACAGAGTTTGTTATATATTAACCTTCGTATTTATTACTTCCGGTTCTCATCACTTCTTGTGGATTGGAGTTAGCATCTGATGTCATTTCCTTATACCATATCGTCACAATTTAACTTCTTCTTTAGAAGTAGACTTTACAATTTTTATGAGATGTGATGAGAAGTCTTAGACTATTTCTTGTGTGTGGGGAGGGGGTGGTTCTAGAGAAATATCCATGCCTTACCTAATTCAGTTTAAGACTCTTGTCAATAAGTTTTAATCTTACATCCAAAATAAGAACAAGATATTCTTATTTTGGATGTTAGCTCTTCCACATACAGAAGGACAAATACAAATATTTCATTATTAATCCCACCCTGAATCTTTTCTTCCTTAGAAATACTTTTAAAACATGAAGAAATCAGAGGTTTTTTTTTTTTTTTTATTGACATTAATTTATTTAACAAACTTCAAGGGTTTTGGTAATCTAATGGAATAGCCTTTGACTCTTTGACCTAAAATGTTTTCCTGGGAAAAGACAACTTTGGGCTGGGCACGGTGGCTCACACCTGTAATCCCAGCACTTTTGGAGGCTGAGGTGGGTGGATCATGAGGTCAGGAGTTCGAGACCAGCCTGGCACACATGGTGAAACCCTGTCTCTACTAAAAAATACAAAAAAATTAGCTGGGCATGGTGGCACGCACCTGTTATCCCAGCTACTTGTGAGGCCGAGGCAGGAAAATCGCTTGAAACCAGGAATTGGAGGTTGCAGTGAGCAGAGATCGTGCCATTGCACTCCAGCCTGGGTGACAGAGTGAGACTCCATCTCGGAAAAAAAAAAAAGACAACTTTGTTTTTTGGTGGGAGTGGCTTTTGCTTTCGGTTTTCTTTTCTCCTTAAGTTTTTGGGAGTTCTGATAAGCAACTGCACTGTTCGTGACCACACTATGCATTTAATTGCTCAGTTTCTCCAAGAGAAGAAGGCCTGAGCTTTCACCTCTAGCAATGTTTACAGTCAGATAATGAGGTGAAGGCAGGGAGAAGAGATCTCTTCTTTGGGTGGCAAAATGGGAAATAATCCTAGTGTTTCTTCTCTTCACAAAGAGACCACACTGAACCAATTGTTTAGTAGTGCTTCCCAAACTTCAAGGCGCATACTAATTACCTGGAGCTTAGTTGAAATGCAGATTCTGATTCCAAAGGTGGAGGGTGCAGCCCAGTGCTCTGCAATTCTAACAAGCTCCTGTGTGCTGCAGATGTTGCCAGTGACTGGGGAACCAGACTTTAAGTAGCAAGGGTTAACGCACTCATTCTCAAACTTCCTGTACATTACAATCGCCCGGGGGATTTTTAAAAATTACTGATTCCTGGGGCCCATGCCCAGAGCTTCTGATTTAATAGACTGTGGTTGTCATAGTAATGTGCAGGCAGGCTGGAGAGTTACTGAGAATTGCAAGTTAAAAGTGCAAGAGACTATGATCAAGCCAGGAATATCATAGCTCAGTCTATGCATCACCAGAACCCAGGTTCTGTGTCAGAGTTTGAGTGTCTTCATGGCCAGAATGTCCTGAATATGGCTACCAGATAAATCAGATTTCTCTTTTTTACATTGTAAACCAAAATAAAATTCTAAGCCCCAACCAACTGAATGGACCTCCCTTTCGGCCAAGGGAATTCCAAAATAAACCTGAAAAACTAGTTTCAGGCCATGATGGGAAGTGGGAGGGTCGGATGTGCCACATGATACCCTCCTCCCTTTGGAGTTTAGGCACAACTGACCAGCATTAACATTAAAATGGAGCTCTTAAGACTGACAAAGCAGACTCTTCGTAGCAAATAAGAAACTAAATTCCAACTTGACTCTAGTATAGCATCACATTGACAAATAGCAGGCTGTGAAAGAAATCAAAGTATTTTATCCCAAAATATATTTCTTTGACATATTTTGAAATGGCCCTGCAAAGCTGCCTCTTGTGAGGAAAATATACTTTCTGTAGCGAATCCCCTTCTCTTTCCAGGTCTTTTCCTGATCCAGGAACTTAAATAACTAAGACTATAGCACTTTTTTAGGTTTGGTAAGAGACATTTACCATCTAATTTGTCTGAAGCCTGCTACCTGGAGGCTTCATCTGCATAATAAGAACCTTGGTCTCTACAACCCTTTACCTTAACCCAGATGCTCCTTTCTACTGATACTGGGTCTTTAGATAACAACTTAACTCTTTCAACCAATTTGCAATTAGAAAACCTATGAATCCATCTATGACCTGGAAGCCCCCAGCTTTCTAGAAGCCCCCAGTCTTTCTAGACTGAACTAATGTACACCTTACATATATCAATTGATGTCTTTCTGTAACGTCTGTCCCCCTAAAATGTATAAAATCAAGCTGTAACCCAACTACCTTGGGCACAGGTTCTCAGGACCTCTTGAGACTGTGCCTTGGGCCTTGGTCACTCATATTTGGCTCAGAATAAATCTCTTCAAATATTTTACAGAGTTTGACTCTTTTGTCAACATCATTGATCCATATTCAGTACAACTTTAATACAACTAATAAAGGAGGAAATCACTCCTCATATTGTCTTATGCCCAATTTCTGCCTCCAAAGAAAGAAAAGTAAAACTAAAAGGCAGAAATGAAATCCACAAGCAGACAGCCCGGCGCCACACCCTGGGCCTGGTAGTTAAAGATCGACTCCTGACCTAATCAGTTATGTTATCTGTAGATTACAGACATTGTATAGAAATGCACTGTGAAAATCCCTATCCTGTTTTGTTCTGATCTAATTACCAGTGCATGCAGCCCCCCGTCACGTACCCCCTGCTTGCTCAATCAATCACGACCCTCTCACACGCACCTCCTTAGAGTTATGAGCCCTTAAAAGGGACAGGAATTGCTTACTCACGAGGTAGCTGACTCTTGGACAAGAGTCTTGCGATGCCCAGGCCGAATAAACCCTTCCTTCTTTAACTCGGTGTCTGAGGAGTTTTGTCTGCGGCTCGTCTCTGCTACACTTTCAATTACTCTCTGTATAGTGTGCATACCAAGAGAGCCATCTGCTAAGGGCAGGCATAAGGATTGCAAGTGAAATATTAGAACAATTGAGATACTGAAGACAATGGCCATTCTATACAAATGACAATGTCCGGTATTTGCAACAGGATCTGGACCCAGAATCTACTGCAAGAAAATGGTCAGGCTGGGCCAGTATACCGCCTCCTAGTTTTTGCCCCACTTTCACTCAAACCACCGGAAAGGCAAATATTGCTCCCCCAAATCAATCACGTAAGTGCCCCATTTCTAATACCCCACCTCCGTTCTCCATGCTGGCACCTCTAATCGAGCATACTCGATCCTTTTTTATCTACCATATCTTCCTTACTTCCTCGCCACCTTGGAGTCTTGAAGTGATGGTGCTGACCTTGCTCTGTAAATTAAAGGGCTTTTGTTGTTTTCTTTTGGGTGGCCTTTGTTTATTCCCACAACAAATGGAACCAGAGTCCAGTTTGGCTTTCAATTATCCCATCCACCAGTTTGAAATTTACAGAGATCAATGGCTCTGGCCTATGGTAGGTGGAACTGCTCCTCCTTTGGACCCCCTTGGTAAGTCACCCTTCGTAACACTTTTTTCAGTGGCTTTCAACACAGCTTGTATCCAGGCTGCCCTGGAATCCACACGTTTTTCTCTTTCTGATCTGCTGTCCTTGTGACCCTATCTCCATAACCAGGGGGCTTTCCTCCTTTGAGGACCTTCCTTCAGCTTCCGTTCTACTGGTTTCAAGGTCCGTGTTCTAGGAGGTCACAACTCTAACTCCTCTTTTCCCCTTGTCCCGGCAGCTTTCCCCCACACTGAGGCTTGGGCTCTGGACCTCGTTTTTCATTTGGGTTTATGTTTATTCGGCAATTGGTCCTACCGTTACCAAGTTACATTTTAGAATTGCATAACATGAGATAATCAAGAGGCCTTTTCTATAAAAAATGAGCATGTGGGGGCATTCTCCATGGTGTTTCGTTCAAGCAGTTGATAAATGCTTCCCAAAGTAGTTTATATATTATGACAGCACTTTAAACTAGAGGTTATAGTCGGTTTTAAAAAGAAAAAGAAAAAAACCATTATGTTGGGTTAGTTTTGGCTCAAGTTCCCCCCTCTCCTATCGCATTTCTACCCCAACTCCAAATGCATTCAATTCTCTGGAATTTCTGGTATTGTGTTGAACTATGCCATCACTTTTTGGGGACCATCTAATGGATGGAATAGAACAGGAAAGATAATAAGAAAAGTGCTAAGAAAAATTATCCAACTTGAAATAGGCCAGGAGGTTCACAGGATTCTATTTTTTTCGATGCATAATTATGTTGGGTTATAAGCACACCCACAGGGCCTACCATAGGAAGATACCTTTGAATAACTTGCTATATACCATTTGTTAAAGATCCCAGACTTTGTGAAGTGACTTGTTAAGTTGTATAACGTCTGGTAGAGATGCAAATCATTTTCCCAAAGATTATAGTTTTATTGCCCTGTAGGACATTAAGCAGTTTTGTATCCAACCTAGCAATCTCATTCAAACACTCTTCTTTTTTAATACCTATAAATTTCCAATGCTCTTTGAAATACCTTTATTGTCTCATTGGTTCCATCATTAATTAATTGAATTAAACCTTTGACCTGAGCCGTGATTTTAACTTTTTGAAAATGATACTTTGAAAAGAGTCATGAACAGTCGACATGGGAGCCAGTCATGGCAGATGTGATGAATGAAAAAGAGAGGCCAGATTTATCAATGTAGCTATTCTAATCCTTTCACAGATTCCTGCTTCTAGTTATTTTTTTGTAACACATACTATTAACTTCCCTTTAGGAACCATAGCCTCAGAAAAGCTTTTCCACAACATTAATTACCAGAGGAATCTGGAAAGGTACATAACATCTGTGGCCTCTAACCTGTGTGGTAATGGGCTGGTGGGAGTCTTGGGGATTACAAGAGTAACTGGCACACAATGGAAGCAGCCCTCCCATCCTCATCCCATGGGGAACCCACGGGACAGAGGACTGAACCGGCCCACCATTTCCCAGAGCCAAACTAGGAAAGAAAACTGGTTTTTCCAAAATGATAATCAAGCAGCATTGTTGTATGGGGTAAATACCCGAGATTCATTGTCTCACGGTCATGGAAAACTAGAATACGGATACACAAGGAGTGAGCTTAAGAGCAGAAGTTTAATAGGTGAAAGAAAGAGAAGAGCTTTCTCCTGCAGAGAGAGGGGTCCTGAATGGGTTTCTGCTTCTGAGGTGAAATGTAGTGTTTTGTTTTGTTTTGTTTTTTTGAGATGGAGTCTCGCTCTGTCGCCCAGGCTGGAGTGTAGTGGCGCAATCTCCGCTCAGTGCAAGCTCCACCGCCTCCCGGGTTAACGCCATTCTCCTGCCTCAGCCTCCCTAGAAGCTGGGACTACAGGCGCCCGCCACCAGTCCTGGCTAATTTTTTTGTGAAATGTAGTGTGTTTTATAGATGAACTTGAGAAGGTGGTGTCTGATTTACATAGGGGACGAAAGATTGGTCGGACCAGGTGTGCCATTTGCATAAGACACGAAAAACTGGTTAGGACTAGGTGTGCCATTTGCATAGGGCACGAAAAGCTGGCCACCCACACCCTGATCTTTCTATTACGCAGATGGGTCCTCTACCTGTCTGGCGCCATGTTGCCTGTTCCTTTACTGTACACATGGTAACAAAGAAAAGGGAAGATGGAGCCTCCATGTTGAACATACCTGGCCCCCAGGTAGCCCTTTTCTTTTGGCACCACTGCTGGCATTCACCTGTGCAAGCTTCCACCTTGCTTATCTATGTCTGCAGCTCGATTTTTCAGGCTGCTCTTTGTTCAAAGAGAATAATTTCTTGGGCTGCTTTTTGTTAGAAGGAAAGCCTTGCCAAGGACTCTTTTACCCTATCTGCCTAAATAATTTATTTCTACCTCCTGCATCAATAAGGCAGCTTAACTTGTGCCTAAAAGTCAATCACAAAGACCCATGTTGGAGCAGTAGCTATTTCATAACAACCTGGAAAAGCCCAAACACCCTGCAAGTTCTAATATCAAACCAAGGAGAAACCTTAGCCTCCATGAGGGAGAGAAGTACTTGTCTGTGAAATTTGTTGGCAATAAAATATTTAAACAGCTAGGTCCCTTGATATAGTTCTGACATTGGGGTGTGTATGTGTGTGTTTACAAAGGAATCTTTTTGTTTTTCCTGCTCAAAAAAGGAAGAAAGATCTTTTCTTGTTTTTATTTTAAAAGAAGCCATTAGGTCCTACAAGGTCAGCCGGCCTGCTTGTTTTCTGGTTTCTTATCTCACAAAACTTGTCATTAACTATGTGTTTTCAATCACCTAGTGTGTATTTAAGTGGCTTTTTCTGATTTAAAAGGTGTTTCATTTTTTGAAGATATTATAAGGCACGTTCATCTCTTTATTGTAGTATAGGCATTCATGCTGCTGTTTGCACTGTGGTCTGCTATTTTATGTGCTATTTTGTATTTATCTGGCTCTGAAGCGTGGAGTCTATCAACAAAATAGGTACTGGGTAAGTGTAGTCTGAAATGTTGATCTAAAGCATTCATATCTCAAACCTTATGGAGGTTTATTTAGTTAGGCATGGCTTGAAATACTAAGGTGACTGAGTGAGAACATAAATGAAAATCTTATTTTAAAACGTCTCCTTAACTAAAATAGCTAGAGTCGTTCCATATTTTGACAACTCTTTAACAAAGCTGTTTGGCAGGTATTAGCTAGAAATGCAAACGGGTGAGCCAGTTGCCTAGAATGATGCCCTTTTAATTATTGGATGAACTTTCTTGAATATTGAAAACAACCTAAGGTTGTGTACATTTAGTTTTGCTTCAGTCTAAGAATTTATCTATCCCTGAGTAATCTAGAAAGCAGATCTGAGGGATCGAGCAGGTGCAGGGTTTTGCTATTACAGTTCTGCAAGACCAAACAATACTTCCTTCTGTGCTTTCACCCTGAAAAAGATATCCTGAACAGGGGTCTCCCAATGCTTGAGGTCAGTCTCCAGATCAGAGCTGTGTTCTCTGGACACTCACTTGTTTTCTGAACCAGTGAGAGGTGAACAGTCTCTGTTGTCCCCTTGCTTTTCCTGGCTCCCCTTCCTCCCACATACCTTTGCTATTTGTCCGGAAACACAGGCAGGAATATAAATAACTTAAATATACAGTGTTTTCCTTAAGTGGCTGGTTATTTTGCAAAAGATTGTTCGAGAAAATCTCCCCGAAAAATTGCTGCTTCCTTTTGGTGGTGTTAGCTCAGGCTTTCCCCTTGTGTTTTCCAGAAAATTCCATGTTCAAGAAGCTGAACTTTTGTGCTCCACATAAAAGCTTCAGGGTATGCTTAACCTTCTCCTTCTTCTGAACTGCGTCTGACATTCGAATGTTCCCTGTCCTGCTACAGGAAGATCTTCACTTACTGCTTCTAATTGGATTTGTAAGGATGAACTTGTCTATTTTCCCCTTTAGTCCTGCCATGAGGCTAAGATGAATGGCCCCTCATAAATTGCTGGCCTGGTCATTTATCTGCAACACCTGCATGTTATTATCCCATAATAACACAGATAATGAAACTGAGTGGTATAAAACCAGCATCGAGTCGGGAGGCTCATTAAAAGAACGGCTTTGTTACATGGCACCCCTGTTAGTGGCAGTCTTTTCTTCTGGCATGGCCTTCCTTTTTCGTAAACCTGGGGCCTTTTAGGCGGGACCTGGCTTTTTTTTTTTTTCCCTGCCCCAAGGTATAGAAGGAGGAGTTGGCCTTCTCCCAGTCTACTCAGTCTCTAGACTGTGCTGTCCAATATGGTGGACATAAGCTGCATGTGGCTTTGAAATACATTTGAAATGTGGCTAGTCCAAATTGAGATGAACAGTAAGTGCAAAATTCATACCAAATTCCGAAGTCTTCATACAGAAAGGTAAAAGAATATCAAATACCTTGATATTTTTCATATTGATTATATTGAAATAATATTTTACATATTATCACTTGAACATCGACGGGGTTAGGGGCACCAACTGCTGCACAGTAGAAAATTCAAGTATAACTTTTGATTCCCCAAAAACTTTGCTAATAGCATACTGTTGATCGGAAGCCTTACCAATAACATAAACAGTCAATTAAAACATATTTTGTGGCCGGGCTCAGTGGCACACGCCTGTAATCCCAGCACTTTGGGAGGCCAAGGAGGGCAGATCACGAGGTCAGGAGATCGAGACAATCCTGGCTAACACGGTGAAACCCCGTCTCTACGAAAAATGCAAAAAATTACCAGGGCGTGGTGGCGGGCGTCTGTAGTCCCAGCTACTCGGGAGGCTGAGGCAGGAGAATGGCGTGAACCTGGGAGGCGGAGCTTGCAGTGAGCCAAGATCATGCCACTGCACTCCAGCCTGGGTGACAGAGTGAGACTCCATCTCAAAAAAAAAAAAAAAATTTTGTACGTTATATACTGCATTCTTACAATAAAGTAAGCTAGAGAAAGAAAAATGTTATTAAGAAAATCATAAGAGAACATACATTTCCTATTCATTAAGTGGTAATGGATCATCATAAAGGTCTTCATCTTCATCGTCTTCGTGTTGAGTAGACTGAGGAAGAGGAGGGGTGGGTCTTGCTGTCTCAGGGGTGGCAAAGGTGGAAGAAAATCTACATATAAGTGGACCCACACAAGTCAAACTTGTGTTGCTTAAGGGTCAACTGCATTAGGTGAAATAAAATACATTATTAAAATTAACTCCCCCAATTTTTTTTTCTTTTTTTTTTTTTTTTTTTTGAGACAGAGTCTCGCTCTGTCACCCAGGCTGGAGTGCAGTGGTGTGATCTGGGCTCACTGCAAGCTCCACCTCCCGGGTTCACGCCATTCTCCTGCCTCAGCCTCCTGAGAAGCTGGGACTATAGGTGCCCGCCACCACGCCCAGCTAATTTTTTGTATTTTTCGTAGAGACGGGGTTTCACCGTGTTAGCCAGGATGGTCTCGATCTCCTGACCTCGTGATCCACCCGCCTCGGCCTCCCAAAGTGCTAGGATTACAGGCGTGAGCCATTTTTTACTATTTTTTAAAATGTGGTCACTAGAAATTTAAAATTCCATTTGGCTTGTATTTGTGGCTCATATTTTGTTGCCATTGGGTACTGCCATGCTGGACAATCGTCCACCATCTTCACCCAACAGCTGTCCACCTTTGCAGACCACACCATTCCATTGTGTTAGCCTCTTTCCACCTATATGGGCTTCCCAGAAACTCCTTAGTTGTCCTCAAAGTTGGGCTAACCGTTTTCCTCCACCCAACTCCAAACTATCAACCAAGACAACTTTAACATGTATTGAAATCAAACCAATAAGCATTAATGAGTTGCTTACTGGCTCTGGATTTATATTTTTTATGAGCAAAAACTAGATTGCAAAGAACATATAGTTTATTAAGGGAGAAAGGACTACAAGCAAATAATTATAATAAAGTGAGAAAAGTTCTAGAATACACAGTATGTATAAAGTACTACTACTGGACTCAAGAAAAGCAAGATTGATTCTGCCTGTGATTATCAGAGGAAGTGAGATGCTGCAGGTGAGGGAGCTCATGGAGGTGGAAAGTGCCCGTTAGATGACAGAGCTGCAGGAGACCATAGGAGGCAAGGCTGCAGAGGTGTTGTGGGACCATATGATGGCTCTGGTGGGTGCCCAGGGGGCCAGGCTGCATAGGACCAGATGATGCTATGTAGATAAGGATGCACAGATGATGGAGCTGCATGGAGCTGTGGGAGATAAGGCTGCTGTCCTGCCAACCTCAGAAGCATAAGAGGAGAGTTTTGGTGGTAAAGCTGGAGCAGGGTAGGGTGCAGAAGTTGTTACGGGAGGAGGATAGGGTGCTTAGTGGTCTCAGCTGTCAAGCTGTGTTGGTCCCCATCCTGTGCACACACTTCTTTTTGTGCATACCTGCTAGGAACTACCAGAAGGAAGGAGCTGGAGAATGTGCCAATGTGTCACTCAGCTTCTGCAAAGATGTGCAGATCTGCTCTCTAACGGGAGAGCTGCTTTTGCACTGAAAAGTTTAGCAGAAACGATGACCTAGTTCACCTGCCTCAAAGCTGGCTGACTTGCCCAGGCAATAGGCTGGATGTTTATTAAAAGTGAAAACTCACTCTCCAATAAATGCCTTACTTGTCAGAACCTTCTGTCTACCTCTCCATGACACGGAATCCAGGGTAATGAGCAGTTACAGAATGCATGCACTTTCTTTGCTCTTGAAACCCAAAGACAGAACGGAGGAGGATCCCCTCCGCCTTAGCGTGTTACAGATCATTTTCTGGTGCAGCCAGGATGGGATATTAGAGAGCAGTCAGTCAGCTCCATAGCTGTGTGCCCGGAACTGACACACACCCCTTCATGGTCACACATGGAGAGGGCACACATGATGTGGGGTGGAGGGTGCTGGGAGAGAGAAATGACTTACTCCAAAAAAAGCCAATGTTGAGGTTAGGTTTATTTTACTAAAAAAAAAAAAAAAAAAAATGGAGGGCAGAGTCTGTCTACCAAGCCAGAACCAGAGTGTTGATTCTGTGGAAGATTGTTGGCTCATGGGATTACCTGCAGAACTAAAAAACAAACAAGCAAAAAGCCACATCCCCAGAGATTATAATTTAATTGGTGTGAAGCTTTTTTGTTTTGTTTTTGAGAGCTCCCTAGGTGCTTCCAATATGCAGCCAAGGTTGAAAAACCACTGGCTAGATTTTGAAAGTCCATCTTTTTGTTTGTTTGAGATGGAGTCTCACTCTGTGGCCTAGGCTGGAATGCATTAGTGTGATCTTGGTTCACTGCAACCTCCGCCTCCTGAGTTCAAGCGATTCTCATGCCTCAGCCTCCCAAGTAGCTGGGACTACAGGCATGTGCCACCACGCCTGGCTAATTTTTGTATTTTTAGTAGAGATGGGGCTTCACTATGTTGGTCAGGCTATGCTCAAACTCCTGAACTCAGGTGATCCGCCCAGCTTGGCTTCTGAAAGTGCTGGGATTACAGCATGAGCCACTGCTCCCCAGCTGTCTTTTTTTTTTTTTTTTTTTTAGCTTACTGATTACCACTGACTTTCACTTAAATTGGGAGGAGGTAAAATTGAGGTCATTGATTCAGGGTTTGGAAAACTGCATGGGCAAGTACAAAGTAGCTGAGAAAGTCTAGGCTGGGTCCAGGGGTGAGAAATCAGGGCTACAGCCTGAAACCTCACAGCATTAGCCCTGAAAGGGCAAGAAGAAGCAACTGCAGATCTTATCTTTCTCCAAGGCCTGTGATTCTCAAATAGAATCACCTGGAGGGCTTGTTAAGCCACAGATTGTGGGGTCCCATCCACCCCCTCACTTTCCAGATTCAGTGATGGGGTAGAGGCAGAAAATGTGCATTTCTAACATGCTCCCAGGTGATGCCAGTGTTGCTAGCCCCAGAAATACAAGGGAGAACAGAATTACTTAAAATGAAAATGCAGCAAAAAGCCCCAGGCATTTTTCCTGAGCACCTACTATGTACCTGGTACCACAATGTACCTGGGGATACAGAGGAGGAGCCACAGTTCCTGCTGTCCATAGCTTGGCAGTGTCTTGATGCAGAGACCTATAGACAAACATTTCCATTTTGTTAGGTTCTATGGAGGAGACTTCCAGTTTCCTCTCCGAGATGTGGGAGTAGAAATAGCGTGGCTCTAGGCCGGGGGCAGTGGCTCACGCCTGTAATCCCAGCACTTTGGGAGGCCGAGGCAGACGGATCACCTGAGGTCAGGAGTTCGAGACCAGCTTTGCCAACATGGTAAAACTCTGTGTCTTCTAAAAATTTAAAAATTAGCTGGGCATGGTCGTGCACACCTGTAATCCCAGTTACTTGGGAGGCTGAGGCACGAGAATCACTTGAACCTGGGAGGTGGAGGTTGTAGTGATCTCAGATATCATACCACTACACTCCAGCCTGGGCAACAGAGCAAGACTTCATCTCAAAAAANTGCAGCTGGACATGAGTAAGAAGAATTCACTAGAATTTTTTTAGGTTGTTTTAAAAATCATTTTTTGAAGTCTCATGTGGGTTTTGAGCCACAGTTTGAAATTCATTTTGAAACAAGACTCCCAGCTGTGCCACCTCTAGCTTCCCCACAATGACAGCTGGGCCATAGCAGAGGAGTGAGGGAGGAATATGGAAAGAACCCAAAACTTCTATTGTATCAAGATCCTTCAAGCCAGGAATGAAAGTGGATGAGTTTGTACTGTTGGGGAAAGCCCTTGGCAGCTCTGAACCTTAGTGTTTTGGGTACCCAAAGGGCAGCAGGAGGAAACTCAGTCAACAGCACCCACACTAACTGCCGCAAATGGTATTTCTTCCCACAAGACGTCTGAAGTCCAAGGATTGAGCCAACCACAAGGATCAATAAGGATTCACTTTGCTAGCAATTTCTACCACTGATGGGCTTGTCCCTTTGTAGATCTGGAGACACCCCCAGAGCTCTTCTCCCCGACAGTGTTTCCATTCTAGGGCCATCCTAGGCACAGCCTCCCAATAAACTCACCCTAAGTTTCCTTGTAATAAAATAAGCCAAGTGAAGGCAGGCAAAATCTTTAATTGCCAATAGTTGGGCAACTCCTGTAACCTTTTCTGCACATAAAAGTTATAGCCCTGTAGGTTTGAGATAAAACTGGATTGTTATTGGAAGATCTGAGATCTGGAAATAGTTTTGCTGGACTTTCTGAAGTCTTTAATCCCATAAATATATATCATTTTTCTTGTATGTGGACTTTTGGATAACATAAAAGAATTTAATGGAAAAAATGTTCATCTTCCAGGAAAACATTAATAACTAAGATTTCCTTCTTAATGAGAGGCCAACAGGGGTCAGGCTAACTAGAGAAGAGAAAGATAATTCCTCATATATTTTATGTTCCTTATTCTTTATACCTTATTTTTCATAGCTCTTATGAGCCCTGAACCATATGAGTCTGTGAACCATACTGACTGGGAAAATACTCAACTTGGTCCTTCCCCTCAGAATTGGTTGGTGTGGATTATTTTTAATTACTGTGAATCCAGATTTACTTCCAGACCACCCCTTCTTTACCATTGCCCACAAACCAGGAACTCAAGGAGAGATGTAGCTGAATAAGAAATGTTCTTTTATCTTAAACAATTTTATAAGAAAAAAACAAACAACTCCATCAAAAAGTAGGCAAAGGATATGAACAGATGCTTCTCAAAAGATGACATTTATGGAGCCAACAGACATATGAAAAAATGCTCATCATCACTGGTCATTGGAGAAATGCAAATCAAAACCACAATGAGATACCATTTCATGCCAGTTAGAATACTGATCATTAAAAAGTCCGGAAACAACAGATGCTGGAGAGGATGTGGAGAAATAGGAATGCTTTCACATTGTTGGTGGAAGTGTAAATTAGTTCAACCATTGTGGAAGACAGTGTGGCAATTCCTCAAGGATCTAGAACTAGAAATACCATTTGACCCAGCAATCCCATTACTGGGTATATACCCAAAGGATTATAAATCATGCTACTATAAAGATACATGTGTGTGTATGTTTATTGCACCACTATTCACAATAGCAAAGACTTGGAACCAACCCAAATGTCCATCAATAATAGACTGGATAAATAAAATGTAGCACATACACACCATGGAATACTATGCAGCCATAAAAAAGATGAGTTCATGTCCTTTGCAGGGACATGGATGAAGTTGGAAACCATCGTTCTCAGCAAAATATCGTAAGGACAGAAAACCAAACACTGCACGTTCTTACTCATAAGTGGGAGTTGAACAGTGAGAACGCATGGACACAGGGAGGGGAACATCATACACCAGGGCCTGCTGGGGGGTGGTGGGCTGGGGGAGGGATAGCATTAGGAGAAATACCTAATGTAAATGAAGAGTTGATGGGTGCAGCACACCAACATGGCACATGTATACCTATGTAACAAACCTGCACGTTGTGCACATGTACCCTAGAACTTAAAGTATAATTAAAAAGATTAAAAACCACTAGCAAAAAAAAAAAAAATGTTGTTTGTTTGGTTATCAACATAAAATAAACTTTCTAGATTTTCCAAAAATTTAATCAGATATCTCAAATTTCCTGAAGTCCTGTTTGTTGGTGAATCCTTGGTATTTCTTTGAATCGTTCACTTTCAGTAATCCCCTCAAGCTAATTTTATCGTTCAGAGAAGAATCAAATCTAGTTTCCAAATATTCAGAGTTGTGAGTCTAATTTTATCCCCAAACTGGAATATTAGCTAGTTGTCCCATAGATTGCCCCTGGTCTCACCAATCTTGTTTTGGATCTGCTGAGGAAGTCTCACATCTAGAATCTTTAAAATGAAGTTTTGATCCTGATTCCCAGTTCCATATTCTGGTCTCTATATAAATTTCCCACCACATTAATTGATAGTTAATTATAGGACTCTCTTGGAACTGGCCAACTTCTGCCCATCACTAATTGACTCAGGCCCAAATTGGATGTCCTGGACTGGCACTGGACGCAAGATGCCCCTTTGTGTCTACTCTCATCTGAACCCTAGAGCTGAAGCTTGACCATTCTGAATTGGTATGCAAGACTGGAGTCCACTGAAATGGGGCTGGGTGAGAGCATCTGGATTAAAATCCCCCCCACATTTTTCCTGGCAGTTGTGTTACCATTTAGGTTGAAGGAGGCGATCTTTGTGAGTGGAAATCCTCCAATACACTCATGATTTCACCAAAGACAAGTGTGACATATACTTCCATTCACTTGAACATTCACATGGATTTTCTAGAAATTTCTAAATACTACCAGAATTAAACACTTCATGTCCTAGGAGAATAAATACAAAATAATCTGGGGTTTCACTTTCCACGATTTCAGTTACTCATGTTCAACCAAGGTTGGAAAATAAGTATGAGTATAGTATAATAAGATATTTTGAGGCTGGGCACAGTGGCTCACGCCTGTAACCCCAGAACTTTGGGAGGCCAAGGTGGGCTGATCATTTGAGATCAGGAGTTGGAGATCAGCCTGGCCAACATAGTGAAAACCCATCTCTACTAAAAATACATAAACTAGCCAGGAGTGGTGGCCCACACCTGTAGTCCCAGCTACTTGGGAGACTGAAGCAGGAGAATTGTTTGAACCCAGGAGGCAGAGGTTGCACTGAGCCAAGGTCACACCACTGCACCACTACACTCCAGCCTGGGTGACAGAGTTAGAGTCCATCTCAAAAGAAAAAAAAAAAAGATATTTTGAAAGAGAGAGACACCACATTTATTTAACTTTATTACAGTACATTATAATTGTTCTATTTTATTTTTAGTTATTGTTCATCTCTTACCATGCTTAATTTATAAATTACACTTTATCATAGGTATGTATGTGTAGGAAAACACAGTTCATATAGGGTTCGGTGTCATCCAGGGTTTCAGGCATCTACTGGGGGTCTTGCAATGTATCCCCATGGATAAAGGGGACTACTCTATATCTACACACACATACTCACACAAATAGGTCACAGAAGAGTTTCACTGCATGGGAAAGGGATTATGCTGGTGAAATACTAAGCCAAGTATCGGTGTCCATTTGCTCATTCTCATTAGGATTAAACTGAAAGCTGTTTATCTGCTGCTAGTTGCACAGGGATATATCTTGGCTTTACTTTCCAAATGGATTCTTGGTACAGTTTCATTGTTAGGGATATGAGATCCAAGACAAAACAAAAAACAAACAAACAAAAAAACACCATTGTGCTTAAGGAGTATACAAGAATTATGATTCCTAGATCTTTATCTACCTTGATGTTTTGAAAACTTGCTTTAAGAGAAATAACATGGGCCTGGAGTAGAAGGA
The DNA here is from genome assembly GCF_001698545.2 of Rhinopithecus bieti. Taxonomy (NCBI): domain Eukaryota; kingdom Metazoa; phylum Chordata; class Mammalia; order Primates; family Cercopithecidae; genus Rhinopithecus; species Rhinopithecus bieti. Next base: position 149,407 of record NW_016829146.1, on the reverse strand, counting down.
CAGGAAGGAAGGGGAAGCTGAGAGAACAGCCAGGAAGCTGGGACTAACAGCTGTTCTATTTTTCTGAACAGGGGGAATAAAATTAGACAAGAGTTACAAACGCATGAGTGTAAAATAACAGCATGTCTAAGCAGGGCAGGGGTGTGGTGAGTCCTTATTGCTTGTGGGTAAAGGACAATTAAAATTAGTTTATGAAAAGTTCATAAAGATGAATAAAGTTAAAGTACTCAGTGTGGTATTCATCTGTCTCTAACACAGGCTTTTCCTGCTATAGATGCGTGAAGGGCGTGCTGAGATTCGATTAGCTCACCACCTCAGTGGATTTCTACCATACTTACAGATTAAATACCAATTTCTTTACATTTCTGCCTTTCAACATTAAACCAAGGTGTGCCTAATGACGACAACAGCTTTCAACCAAAGGTCACAAGGACAGCTTCACAGGACTGAGTGACGTATCCACCTGGATTTATCTTTATGCAAACGTCTTCATTTATGCCTTCTTTCTCTGTTCTTTCTCCAAACCAACCACTGTAAACTACACAACATGGCTCTCTGCTTATTCATTTCTTAAATTTTTGTTTATTTATTATACAGAGATGGGGGTCTCACTACGTTACCCAGGCTGATCTCAAACTCCTGGCCTCAAGCAATCCTCCTGCCTCAGCCTCCCAAAGTGCTGGGATTACAGGCATGAGCCACCATGCCCAGTCCATGGCACTCTGTTTATACCTCAGTTTTAAAAATCAGAGTAAATGGTCATCTTGGGCATTTGTTTTTCTGATAAAAGCTTCATAAATGTGCACACTCTTTTGCGTCTGCCTGCTCTCCCCACAGGCCTGTTGCTGTCCAAACCAGTGTGAAGAGTATGACTTAATGGAGAAAACTACTGCTAAAAAGAGTCCATTAGCCCATTGGATGAATTTCTTGGACTGCATTAAAATCAGTTCAATCATTTAACACAATTATTAAATGCATAATATATAGTGGACCATTTTAGGCATGGAACACAGCACAGCAAATAAAACAGACACAAATCCCTGCCCTTGTGGAATTTAGACCCTAGTGGTGACATAGAAAAAAAAAAAAATGAATAAAGGGAAGAGGGTTGGGAATGCCCAGGGTGGTGGTGGTGGAGCAGCTTTATATCGGTTGATCCAGGGATGTAATGTTTGTGGAGATGTTTGAGCAAAGAAGGAGAAGAAGGGAACCAAGCAGATGTTTGGGAGAGAACATTCCACGATGATGAAATAACAAATGTGAAGGTCATGGAGTGAGACTGCCCTGCTGATGGCAAGGCTACACTGATGTCAGGGTGGCTACAGGGAGCAAGGGAGGAGGGGAAGCATAGCTTGGGATTATAATTAAAATTTTTAAAAAAGCCTTCTTTCTCAGCCTGATTCCTACTAGGATAATATTTCTGATTTTTCCTTCTCATTTTAGACAAGATAAATGATTTGAGGTATGTTATTACCAGAAATCATTAAAAATAATAATAAGGCCATGCTCTCTGATAGAGTTTCAATTATTACATTATTATCATATACGAACATATTCAGACTAAAGAAAAGATGATCATAGTCATGATAGTCACCACTATGACCACTAATGATACAGTTACATCACAGTTTACATAATCTCATTTGACCTTGTGATAATGCCTGGATAAGGGCTGCTTTCCCTTTCTGCAGATAAGGAAAATTGTCCAATGCATTATGTGACTTGTCCAAAATTGCTCAGCTAGTAAATGCTGGAGGAGGGGTATGGACTAGAATTCCAGTATTATTTTTGCGAAATTACATGACTTTCAGTGCCAACACCTGCTCAGAACATCTCTACTCTCTATAATTTCCCCTTTAAGAGAGAAAAGACCTGTAACTAAGAAAGATTGGTTTACCTAATAAGGAAAAAGTAAAATGAGCAATGACATTTCTTATAAAATTGTATATCATACTAAAAATGAGATACCTAAAATCTCAATAATAAGACAGCACAACCTAAAAGCTCAATAATAAGAGACAGATAAGTGTGGAATACTTACAGATGTGTGGAACACTATCATTCTATAATAATAGAATAAGAGCCACCCAGAGATGTCTACAACCTAATTTCCAGATTCTGTGTATATGTTACTTGGCAGGGAAAAGGGGAAGTAAGGTTGCAGATGGAATTCGGTTGCTAATCAGGGAGATTATTGAGTGGACCTATATTAGACCGTTCTCACATTGCTATAAAGAAACACCTGAGACAAAGTCATTTATTTATTTATTTATTTATCATTATTATTATTATTTTAGATGGAGTCTTGCTCTGTTGCCCAGGCTGGAGTGCAGTGGTGTGATCTTGGCTCACTGCAACCTCCTCCTCCCAGGTTCAAGCGATTCTCCTGCCTCAGTGTCCTGAGTAGCTGGGACTATAGGCACACGCCACCACACCCAGCTAATTTTAGTATTTTTATTAGAGACGGGGTTTCACCATGTTGGCCAGGCTGGTCTCAAACTCTTAATCTAAAGTTATCCTCTTGCCTTGGCCTCCCAAAGTGCTGGGATTACAGGTGTGAGCCACCTCAACCGGCCGAGACCAAGTCATTTATAAGAAAAGAGATCTCGCCGGCTTATGGTTCTGCAGGTGCTACAGGAAGCCTGGTGGAGGAGGCCTCAGGAGGCTTTGACTGGTGGTGGAAGGCAAAGTGGGAGCAGGCACCTCACATGGCAAGAGCAGGAGAGAAAGATGGGAGAGGTGCCACACACTTTTAAACAACCAGATCTCATGAGAACTCACAAACGCAAGGACAACACCAAGAGAGATGGTGCTAAACCATTCATGAGATATCCACCCCATGACCCAATCACCTCCCACGAGGCCCCACCTCTAACACTGGGGATTGCATTTCAATGTGAGATTTGGGCGGGACACACATCCAAACTATATATTTTAAGGCCCAGGGGCCCTTAAAAGTGAAAGAGGAAGATGTGACTATGGGAGAAAGGCACAGAGAGATGCAATGTTGTTGACTTCAAAGATGTATGAAGGGGCCCCGAGTCAAGGAATGCAGGAGGCCTCTAGCAGCTGTAAAGGACAAGAGAACGATTCTCCCCTGGGCCACCAGAAAGGAGTACAGCCCTGTTGACACCTTGATTTCAGCTCAGTGAGACCCATGCCGGAATGCTGACCTCTATAATTGTCAGATAATAAATTTGTGTTGTTTTTCAGCTGTTGTGTTTGTGGTAATTTGTTACAGCAGCAATAGGAAACTAATACAATAAGCCAAAATGAACTACATACTTGAGGCTCGGTCATGTAAATATTTAAATGATACTGTGATATCTACGGAATAACGTGGAAAATATTTAGGTTCTATATTTAAAAAGCAATATACAGACATGTATATACAGTGTGGTTAGAACTAGGTTTGATAAACAAAGAAACAGAAATCTTAGCTGAGTGAATATAAAATCTGGGAGAAAAGCCAGAAAAATGTGAACCGTGAGTAATGTGAGGGGTGGAATGATGCTGATTCATTTTCTTTTCTTTCAACTTTTATGAATTTTCAAATTTCCTTTAATGGGCCTGCACAGAGAAAACACTAAAATTAAGTTTCAACTTGATCTGAGAAAGTAAAAATCCTATTTAGAGAGCTGCAGTGATATATATTGCCAGAGAGGACACCAGCAGTCATGACTTCTGTGGTAAAATAGCAGTATTCTTCTTCATTTTATCTAGGTAGCCAGATGGAGAAACAGTTACCATTTTAGCAACTGGTACTAACATTCCTATGTTGGGAGAGACCTATCTTAGCTGAAAAGCTGAAAAGGAGCTTTGTGAAGTTCACTAGGAGAAGGAAGTCCCCAGGCTCAGTGCTCAGCGCTCAGATTTCACTTTAAGGAAGGGAGAGGGAGGAGGAATGGGACTGAGGCTGCTTAGGGCTGGAGTCAGGAGAGGGCTGGAGTCAGGAGAGGCTGCTTAGGGCTGGAGTCAGGAGAGGGCTGGAGTCAGGAGAGGCTGCTTAGGGCTGGAGTCAGGAGAGGGTAGAGAAGGAAGTCCCCAGGCTCAGTACACCAGTGCTCAGATTTCACTTCAAGGAAGGGAGAGGGAGGAGCAATGGGCCTGAGGCTGCTTAGAGTTGGGAGTCAGGAGAGGGTAGAGAAGTGGCAGCTGGGGCTGGAAGAAAACTTTCGAAGGAAAACACAAACGTATAGCACATTTTCAAAGGAATTCAGTGTGTGGTAGATGCGACGCCTCCCTGTTACTCCCGATCTTCACTCAAACTGTAACTTGTCCATGTTTGATTTGATTTCACAGGGGAAACTGAGAAAGGCGGTGAGATTTGCATCAAGGTCAACCCGGTTGAAAATTGGGCTAGCCTGTGTGGATGGGGAGAGTATGAGATCTAAAATCACGTCTTGTGGTGTGCCTACCATGTGTCTTCAACTTTGCTGGGTGTTCACTGCCTGTTCAACATCCCCCATTCCTAGGGTACCTCCTAACCCAAGTGTAATGTGTGGCCCATTGCAAATTAACATGTGTTTGCAAAGCTATTTCACTACCTTGAGTTGCATTTCATACACAAGAAGCCAGCCCTTGGATTCCCTGGGATTTGGGCCAGTTTGTTGCAAAGCAACCACTCAACTCTGCTCCCCTGAGAACTCATGGGGGCTCCTCACTGCTGATGTTCCCCAGGGACTGAGAAGCTACTTGCTCTCCAGTGTGAGATGGTTTTAGAGGTAGGGGCCTAAAGTTATTCAAAGGAGTCATGGTGCTTGCGTTGCCCTTAAAAGCCCAGAAGATGCTGGGAAGTGGTGTTTGTTAGAGGACCCATTGGGGATTCTATATCCTCCATGGGGTCCTTGAGAGTCAAAGGAACTTCACTCCACCAGACATCCCAGAAACAGAGCTCCTGAGGTGACCATGATTGAAAATGAGGAATGTTCCCTAGAGACCCTCTGGGCCAAATCCCGCCATTGCTCACAGGGGTCTCTCCACAGCTGCAATAGCTTCTTTGGTTTTCTCTAGCTCTGTCTTGAGGGTTCAATGAACCAGAGCTCCCTTGGGGTCAGGTGATATTCCAGAGGCCTAATGTCTGCCTCTGTGGGTGGCAAAACTCACTACCAAAAATGTGGGGGAGTAGTAATGATGTGTGTGTGTGTGTGTGTGTGTGTGTGTGTGTGTGTGTGTGTATGCCTGTCCCTATATCAAGGGGGAGAGGGAAGGAAGCAGAGATTCCAGATTTTGTAGGCTTGAAGGTTATATGATTTTGAGGGTCCTCTTCAAGAAAAAAATACTACATTACAAATTCAAAATTAGGTACAAAAAATACAAATATGTATTTTACAATGAGAAAAAAATAGCAACAAATTACAGCTATTAAAAAAGCTGGCAAATAACCCAAAGCATCACAAAAACTAGAACATAGCATATTAATTCCCTAACACATCTCTATACTATTTTTCCTACATTTTTTAGCTAAATCTTCCTTGATAACCTCTTCAAATGACAGTGATTTTTTTTTTTTTTTTTTTT
>NW_016829146.1:139657-142733 GCF_001698545.2 Rhinopithecus bieti | reverse complement strand
GTAAGCAATCCAAGAGTCTCTATTCAAAATTTATTTCTTCCTCTTCAAATATTATTGATTTTGTTATGGTCTAAAAGAATCTTTCAATTACAATTTATTTCTCCATGTCAGAATAATTTCTCATGATTTCATTAAAAATAGACATATATTACTGTATATAATTTATAACAGTTTTACTGTGTAATGAGTTTATAATTGGATATGTTGAGTATCACAGTCTATTCCTGATGGGAAAGAACTTCTATTTTGACTTGAGGTCATTGAGAACTAAATCTTCTGCTTACAATTCCATATAGCTCATGCTTGGGAGACGTTTTTCACAAAGTAGCTTTTGGCCGTCTATGTTTCAAATCTTGTTTCTCTTCTACCACCCCATACTGCTAGTGCTGCTAGGCACAATGACACACATTACAATTTATGGCCTCTGGCCCTACGCCTTTTCCTTGTGATTCCAAGTGAGACATCACAGTGGATGGTAGAGGTGTTCCTGAAAGCCATTCCTACATCAGGATGGCTGGTAATAACTTAAATATGAAATACAAATATATCCCAGTAAACCCAAACTGTTCTTAACTCAACTTCACCTTAGGCATATTTCAAAAATGCCATGGCCCTCTTCAATGCCACTCAGTACAAGGAAGGGAAGTCATAGTGGGAAGAGACAGTAGTCTTACCTAATTGTGGGTGAGACTGATTAGTTTTGCAAATGTTATAAAAACATATGACCATGTGAACACATTGCCTTAGAAGGGCCCAGTATACCATGGAGTATTTATGCTTCCTGATCAATCCACTTCAGGGGCAAGAGTTGGTACTGGATGATATACTACTAGAACCTTCTCTATTGCTAACTCCACCTATTTTTTTTAAGACAGGGTCTCATTTTGTCACCCAGGCTGGAGTGCAGTGGCATGATCCTGGCTCACTGCAGCCTCGACCTCCTGGGCTCAAACAATCCTCCCACTTTAGCCTCCCAAGTAGCTGGGACCACAGGCACATGCCACCATGCCTGACTAGTTCATTTTTATTTCTTGTAGAGACAGGCTCTCTCTATGTTGCCCTGTTGCCCAGGCTAGTCTCAAACTTCTGGGCTCAAGCGACTCTCCCGCCTCAGCCTCCCAAAGTGCTGGGATTACAGGCTTGAGCCACTGCACCCAGCCCAGAAACAACTATTTAGCAGAGTTTTTCTCCCCCTACCAAATAAAGCAAGAGTTTTGCTTTTCAGGTTGACAAAGAACTTATTTGACTACTTCACTAAAGCTAATACTTTGCCAGGAATATAGGAGAAGTTAAGGGGAATATAATTTCTACACTATTACGATGATAAAAGTTTCAACTTACTATGAGAACAAGAGTTCAAATAAAGTATTTTTTAGAAAGCCACCAGAAGGTGGTTTAAAAAGGCTTTATTCTCTTGAATAACAATGCTTGCCAGTTTGAATAAGATTAGCTTTTCTTTTAAAATATAATCTAAAATGCTTTTATAATTGATTTATTAATCATTTTATATCTTTCATCAGTGGTCTGAAAATCTTAATAAAAGACTCTGTTGACGTTAGTAGATCCATCTCAACAACTGTAAAGACTCTTTGTGTAAATACATACTGGGAAAAAAAATCTGAGTCCTGGTTTTTGGCCACTTGTTTCTGGTCTGTGTGTGTGTGCGTGCGTGTGTGTGTGTGTGTGCCTTTCTCTTACATACAACCCAACCAGACACTTTCTTTTCAAAATATTATGATCATCACTATGTCTGTTGCACCAGGGTAATTTTCAGTATTCTAAAAATAACTTCAATTCTATGGAGTCAGAGTGTTTTTAGTTACAGATGCCCAAACAGTAGGGTTTCACATCAGATCCATCTTAAAATACCATAAAAGACATAGAGAATAATGGAAGCATGAAAAATGATTTGGAAATTAGGATAACTAAATCTGATTAAAATTAACTTTTATAAAGGCCAAAGGATAAAATACTGGTGTTAATGACTAATCTGAGAGGCTTGAGAGAAACCTAATTTTTTTTCTCTTCCTTGTCTTCTATTTGCCTTGCTTCCTGCTGCCTTTTTTTCTGTAATATTTTGGCATCAGCTTGAACTGGTTTGGGCCCCGTGCTTCTATCAGCCTTCATGAAAAATCCTAAGCCTAGGAGTAGGAAGCTAGGTAGACTTTAGGCAAAAGGCATGACTAAAGCAAGTTTTTCCCTTCTTGTTTTCTTTCTGGGTCACCTGCTTTTGATTTAAAATTTTTGTATAACTGGATTAAAATTTTTCCTCTTTCTCGTACCTATATTGTGATAGATATAAGCAATTTGTTTTATTCCTGTCTTCAACCATGGGAAATGAATTGTTTGAACCTGCTTATAAAAGGATGCTTATAAAAGGCACAATGAAGACTACTTACTGAATTCTAATAACTGCACAATCCTTACGAAAAACTTGGTGGTAAGAATGAATATTCATGAGACCACCTAAGGAATGTAAAATCCATTGCTTACTATGGATATTCAGGGACTCCAGGTTAGGGGTGCATTGAAACTGAACGTGTTAATTAGTCATTGCTGTTTAACAAACGATTTCCAATTCTCAGGAGCTTATAGTCATGTTTCCACGCACAGGTCTATGGGTCAGCTGTAGTTTGGCTGAAATCATCCAGGATTAGGAGAGCTTGCCTCCAGGCTACACATTGGTTTTAGGCCCACTTCATGTGTGTCCTCATTCTCTCTGGACCAGCAGCTACTCAGGGTATATTCTCCCCATGGGGAATCACAGGTGCATAAGATGTCATGCCCAATCACACACATGTGCCTCTTCAGCTTTAAAGTTCCAGTCAGCTTTGCAGAGTTTCCACTGGCTAAGCCCAAAGTCAAGGGGTGGGGACACACACTGTACTATTGCAACGCTAGGTGACACGGCAAAGGGAGGGAGAGAAGAATTAATAACAATAATCCATCTGCCACACTGACCAAATGACTGATTTCCTCATTAGTGAAATGAAACAAAACACACACACACACACACATACACACACACACACACACACATACACACACACACACACACACACATACACACACACAT
>NW_016829146.1:133005-136724 GCF_001698545.2 Rhinopithecus bieti | reverse complement strand
TTTTTTTTTTTTTTTTAAGTGGATGTTGTTAATATAGCTCTGGGGAAAAAACAGTGTCACAAAAAGCACTGGAAATGATCTCACCAACCAACCATCCATATGACCTGTATTCTGGGCTATGTTCCAGTAATGGAAATAAGTTTGCTTTGTTCCGGATGCATTTCCTCACCCAGGATCCTTTGTCAGCTCTCCTTCCCCATACATCCCACAGTGGTTATTACAGACTTACTGTTCTGGTGCCACTGCACCTCCAGAGTCACCCAGTGGCCAAGGGCACTGGCTTCAGGGGAAGTATAAACTCAGGTTTGCACCCAGTTGCTGCTCAACTCTCTAGTTGTTGATGAATGACTGAACCTCGGTCCTCAGTTTCCTCATTTATGAGATGTGGATAATAACACTGACTCCACTGGGGTAGGTGAAGCCAATCATATGAAGTTCTTCATCCAGCCAGTACCCTGCACATAGTAATTCTGTACCATCTATTTCCATTTTATATATAAAAGTCATATAGTTTCAACCAGATGGTTAGCTCCCCAGATTCACTTACAAAATATTACTTTCAGAAAGTTATTTTTATAGTTGAATATTTCATTTATAAACTGACTTCATCCTGAGGAATTATTCTTGTTATCTGCCACCTAGAACCCCCTTCTTAGTCTCCTAAGGCAGCTGTAATGAAGTACCACAGACTAGGTGGCTTAGAACAACACAAATTTATTCTCTCACAGTTCTCGAGGACAGACATCTGAAGTCAAGGTGTCCTCAGAGCCATGCTCCCTCTAATACTCTGGGTAGAATCCGTTTGTGCCTCTACCTAGCATCTAGCGGTAGCCATTAATTGTTGGCATTTATTGGTTTGCAGCCCTATCACTCCAGTCTCTGCCTCTGCCTTCACATGGCCATCTCCTCCCTGTGTGTCCCTGTCTTCACATGGCATTTTCTTCCTTTTGTGGGGGACACCAGTCATACCAGGTTAGGGCTTACTCTAATGACTTCATCTTAATCTGATTACATCTATAGAGACACTATTTCCAAATAAAGTCACTATCACAGGTTATAACTTCAGTGCTTTTAGATTATCTTCTTGAAGACACAATTCAACCCAAAAAACCATTTAATGAAGAACTTTCTATCCCCAGCTATAGGAAGGGGTAATGGGAGATGAGCTTCAGGGACTATTCAGGTATAGAGTCCAGCCCTATCACCCAAGGTCAAGCTCCTTCCTGAGGTGACCCACATTCAATGACAGATTAATGCAGGGATATAGAGGCCTGGCCATCTCTCCAACCTAGAGTGACTTTGAAGGGCCCTTCCAACTCCAAAGCCCTGTGGCGTCAGTGGAGGCTGTTACTGTGCTTGGGTTGAGGTTGACTTCTCTCTCTGCCTAGTCCTGCTTCTGTCCCTAAACATTCACAGGTGTTGATCCCAACAAATGTCCTCATAATAATCTCTAGCTCAAAGTCTACTTCCTGGAGAGGCAACCAGTGGTAGTACTTGAAAGGAGAGCGTGCCTCCAGCAACATTTTATTCACTAGGGTTGCTACTTCCTGGACACATAGTAAACAATCAATAAATCCTAACTGGACTTATTGGGTCACATTTATCTGAGTAATTGGGCAGAACTGAGTGTGCAATTTATTTGATAGTTGCCTGAGACATGAATGAATCCCCATGTAGATTGAATCCATGATGCATCACACATTCAAATGGACCACACACCATTTAGCCCAAGCTCCTTGTTGTCACAACCACCAACCAAACATTCTCTGTAGTCTTATGTGGCATGACAGTCAGATGCTCTCCATACCTGATAATAAGATAATCGCTCAGCATGAATTCAATGTAACTAGCCATAGAAATAGCCAACCTAAGGCAATGGTTTGGAAACTGATGACTAAGGAGTTGAGAAATACACGTATTTCAATTCAGGGACCAGGTGCAGGGTCAGGAAAACATGGTGGTCCAAACACATTGAAAGTAACTTGCTCCAGGCAGGTATTTTTTTTTTTTAATTAATTTATTTATTTTTTATTATACTTTAAGTTCTAGGGTACATGTGCATAACGTGCAGGTTTGTTACATATGTATACTTGTGCCATGTTGGTGTGCTGCCCCCATCAACTCGTCAGCACCCATCAATTCGTCGGGGCCTATCAGGGGGGGGGGGGAGGGGGGAGGGATTGCATTGGGAGTTATACCTGATATACAGGCAGGTATTTTTTATAACGGAGCTTAGCAAAAGGGAGCCTAAAGGGAAAGAAAGTCATTATGTCTTTAACACTAACCAGTAGGGGCAGGTATCTTTGGGCCCTTGGCAAACTCATTCCTGTAGAGAAAGTGGAAACATCAATGGCACTGGTTATTAGTTCCAGGTGACTCTCCTTGCTTTTCCTTCTTGCACTTCCAGGGAGTACATTGTGGTAACAGCTGACATGAGGACTGTGATCTACTTGGCAGGAGTAGTTCTCAGTGTTAAATGAAAAAGTTGAGATTCTGCTGTATGTACCAGTCTACTGTATGTTTGGTTCGCTTGGGTCATCCCCGAGAAAGTACTCAATTATGGGTGACCTAACCTAGTTAGACAGTACTTTGGAACATGACTAGGGATATATAATCACTTGATCTAGAAGCCAGCTTGTCTCTTCAGCTGATATCTCTGCCTCCCCACTTGCTGTAACTATATTTTGTTTTTATGGTCTACTGAAAATGAGCCAGAAAACCCAAGTGAATTGATCTTAACTACATTAAGAAATATTTATATGTATCATTTATTCATTGAACAAACATTTGTTGAGAGTCTACTATGTGCCAGGAACTGTCATGTGCAAGGAGGTTGATATGGGTTGAATTGTGTCCCCCCAAAATTTATATGTTGAAGTCTTTACCCCCGCTACCTCAGAATGTGACCTTATTTGGAAACAGGGTCATTGCAGATGTCATTTGTTAAGATGACGTTCTACTGGAGTAGAGTGGGCCCCTAATCCAGTATGACTGGTATCCATATAACTTGATCTCTGACTTCTGGCCTTCAGAACTGTGAGATAATAAATTTCTGTTGTTTAAGCCACCCAGATTGTGGTAACTTGTTATGTAGCCCTAGCAAACCAATACAGGGATTCAATAGTGTTTACATTTGAAACCACTCCTGCCTTCATAAAGCTTACAGTCTTCATATATGTATGTGTTTGTGTGAGTGTGCCCAAATGTTCCAGGCAAGACCACCTGGAGATAGATGTGGTCAGTCAATCTCCTATTCTATGTGAAACCCAGTATCCTTGTGGACATTTCTGCAAGTTCCTGGGAACTCAAGTGCTCTAGGCCACTTCTGGCCCTACATTCTTGCTTCATCACAACTCCTGTCTCCCCATCTATGGCTGATCTCTTATCTCTGCTTTTCTCATCCAACCCAGGCACTGTTTTTTTTTGTTTTTTGTTTTTTCCTTCCAGGTCTTCTCACACACGGCTAATGTGTATATAGATGACTTCTCTGAAAGTTTGGAAAGATTAGAAAAAGGGATATTGTAATCATGTAAATTACTTAAAATTGAGGTAAAACATGCCATCTTCCTAAATATTTTAAGAGCTTCCCTGCACTGGGCAGTTTCTCTTGGGGGAATGGTTTCCACAAGCCCGACTTGGCTGCCATTTTGACCTGACATTTTCTCCCTCTTCACCTTCTTCTGTTCTTTTCCAGCCCCGAATTTGCTGGTCAACGTTTA
>NW_016829146.1:126654-132291 GCF_001698545.2 Rhinopithecus bieti | reverse complement strand
AAAAGAAAGAAAGGCGATTAGCCCCAGAGGAATGGAAAAGGGTTTTCTTTCTTTTGCACGGTTCTTTATACTTTTCTATATTTTTCCACATTCTACAATGAACATACATTGCTTTTTATTATCAGAAAAGTGTTCCTGCTGGGCGTAGTGGTTCACACCTGTAATCCCAGTACTTTGGGAGGCCAAGATGAATGGATCACCTGAGGTCAGGAGTTTGAGAACAGCCTAGCCAATGCTGTGAAACTTGTCTCTACTGAAAATACAAAAATTAGCTGAATGTGGTGGCGGGCACCTGTAATCCCAGCTCCTCAGGAGGCTGAGGCAGGAGAATTGCTTGAACTGGGAAGGTGGAGGTTGCAGTGAGCTGAGATTGCACCACTACACTCCAGCCTGGTGACAGACTGATACTGTCTCAAGAAAAAAAAAAAAAAAAAAAAAAGTGTTCCCTTTTAAAGTAGTGCCTGTACAACAATGACACCAATACAACTAAGATATTTGTAAGTTGAGCTCTTCCAGTAGACTTTCCACACTGTTTGATGGATGTAACAGAACTAGAGAAAAGTCAGTGTGGCAGAAATTGTCATAGCAGTGGGAAATCATCATATTTTTAAGAATGAACATTTATTAATACGGACTTTGAATTTTAGTTTTAATGTTGTCTGATTTAAAATCTTAATTTTTTTCCTGATTATAAGAGCCATACATGTAGTTCTTAAGTTAGTTAAAACTGCACACACGTAAAAGGTCAAAATTGGATGTCCCTCCCCCAATAATTCCCATCCCCATAACTTAAGGTAAAGCCTTCCCCATAATACAAGTTGTGCAATGTATACTACATTACAATCTGGTTTGTTTACTTAAAATATATACCTTGGGTATCTTTCTCTGAAAGTATTTATAGATTTATAAACACATTTTATTTTTCCTTTCTGCCAGCTCTAAAGGAACGCAAAAATATGGTGGGATAAGAAAACGCATCACCAAATGGTCTTTCTCTGTTTCTTTCTCATCATACAATGTCATCAGCTGTATTGAACACAATTGAATTGGTGTTTTTTCACAATCAGCCTACAAAGCCTCTGACCTGTCCCTAGACACTTTGATGTGAATGTGAGTGGAAGAGGAGGATGAAATCTTGGGACATTGAACCCAGTTGCTTGTGTTTCTGACATTTGCATTTTGCCTCATAAACACCTTGTATCACATGAACATATAAAACATGAATTTATGTCTATTTAAATACGGATTCTGTTCAGAGATACAAATATCCAAGTTTAAAAAGATCAAGCAGGTAATTTCAAGCAAGTGCATTTTTATCTTGATGCACCAGATGACTATGGCATTCAGAAAACCTGTTTAGGTTTTAGTGAAAACGTTTAGAGGAAGAAGATACAATTATTTCAAGTTTAAGGTAATTTGACCTTATGAAGACATGGATGGTTTGTGGTCTTATATAAAAATAACTTAAAATTTCCCCTAACTTTTGAACCAGTAATTCTACTGCATAGAAACTGGCCTAGGAAAATGCATTCAAGCTCATAACAAGCTTTGTACCCAAAGACAAGCATTGCAGCACTATTAATGTCAATAAATAAATTAAAAATAGAAATACCCCAATCATCCAATAAAAGAGAGGTGTTCAGTATCATGGACAACCATACCTTAAACCATTACACAGACATTAAAAACAGGTATAAAGACCTGCAATAATTTGGGGAAATGTTTCTCATTAGTAAGTGAGTGAAGCAGGATAAACAAGAATATGTGGACAGGGTGGTTCCAAGAATGTAAAAAATATATGTGAACCAGAGATGTAAAGGAAATACACCAGTCATTAAAGTGGCTGATTCTGAGTGGTGATTGTTTTCTTCTTTCTACTTTTCTATATGCCCAGACTTTCTGGTGAGCATGTATTTCTTTAATAACAATAAGTTTTTTAAAACATTGTTAAAACTGTTGGGCACGGTGGCTCACACCTGTAATCCCGGCACTTTTGGAGGCCAAGGTAAGCGCATTATTTGAGGTCAGAAGTTCAAGACCAGCCTGGCCAACATGGTAAAATCCCGTCTCTACTAAAAATACAAAAATTAGCTGGGTGTGGTGGCGCACATCTGCAATCCCAGCTACTTGGGAAGCTGAGGCACGAGAATCGCTTCAACCTGGGAGGCAGAGGTTGCAGTGAGCCGAGATCACACCATTGCACTCCAGGCTGGGTGACAGAGTAAGACTGTCTCAAAACAAACAAACAAACACCATTTTTAAAAACCAGAAGACAGCCAAGCCTTGAGCACAGAATCCAAGCATCCGATCCCAGCCATCAATTCTTTGTTTCGTGTTTGGGGTACTTCTTAACCTCTATGCTTATTTTCTCATCTTCTTATTAGGGTATGATAGAATCAGTTTGGCTGTTTGGTTTTTAAAATATCCAGGTTCTTTCCTCTTACATCTGGTTTACATCTGGCTTCGGATTATGTCAAAGGTTGAATGAGGTGCTTTCCATGATTGGAAAAACACAAAACAGAGGTTGACGGTGCTGGTGCTGTAAGCTTAAGAATACAAAGAGATGGTACTGTAGGCATCAACACAATCCATAAACCCGGTAAAGCAAGCAAGAGAGATATCTACAGATATTAATAGATTATATTTATATTATTTTTCTATCTCAATAATTTGTCTTACCCTTGAGTCTTTTTGAATGGTGGTACTGACTATGAACCAGATCTTTTAAGAAAAAATGTTACAGTATGGTAATTACATGTTAGAGACACAATATTATTTGAATAGGCATCTCATCTCAATATTATCCAGACATATAATATTACCAGGACTCAAAGTATTTGAATGATGCAAATTTTCCTAACATTATCACATTTAGTGTAGGCAAGTTGATTGTGGCCATATTGTCAGTTCCTATAGGTAAGTCAAATTGGACTGTTTTTTTATGTTCTTGGGCTTTTACGGCAACAGTATTTTCTGAACTCCAAAGTCTGCTCATGTGATAGCTTGAAACTATATTCACAGATTCTTTCATATTGCTTCCTGTAAAAGGTGGAGTCTTATTCCTCTCCCATTGAGTGTGGGCTGTAGTTAGTGACTCACTTCTAATAAATATAAAGTGGCAGAAGCAACTGATGATACGTGACTTCCTAAACTAGGACATAAAAGGCATTGTAGACTCCTCCTTGGTGTCTTTCTTAGATCATTCACTGTCAGAGAAGCCAGCTATCATATAGTGGGAACGGTTAAGTAGTTTCATGGAGAAGCCCCTATGGCAAGGAACAGAGGCCTCCTGCCAGCAATCACGTAAGGGAACCATCTTGGAGGCAGATCCTCCAGCCTCAGTCAAACCTTCAGATGGCTGCAGTCCCACTGATGTCCTAACTACAACCTCATGAGAGACCCTGAGTCAGAATTACAAAATTGCTCCCAAATTCCTAACCCACAGAAACTGTGAAATAATAATGCTGATTGTCCTGAACCCACCAAGCTGTAGGGTAATTTGTTAGTCAGCAACAGCTAGCACAGAACTTTATTGCTGGAAAACTGTACTGAAAGGTTTCATATTCTAACCTTTTAGTATCAACCAGATGACAAGAATCTGGACTATATGGTAGGCATACAATGGGGAGGAAAACAGACACAGGATCTGCCTTCAGGTACTTTGCAATCAAATTCCACAAATGAATGAGAGGAGTGCTTGAAATTGAGGAAATTACTTAAGCTCGCTTAGTTTTCATTTTGAAATGGAATAAACTTGGATTTTGAAGTGGAGAATAATAAGCTTTGATTTTGAAATGGAGAGTAAATGCAGTCTACTTTAAGAATTGTTATGAGATTGTAAAATAATATTAAATAAAGTAGCTGGCACTGAGAGTTATTACTCCATAAACACTTGCTATTATCATTACAGAGGTGGATTTTCATCATTGGATTTTTTTCTGACCTCAAGTCAGAACCCCTGCCTAATGACAAAATGTATAAGCATGGCACTTGTGTGAAAGGTGGCATTTTCACTGATAGTTTTGAAAATTAGACACTTTACTAGAAACAGCTCTCTATTGTTTTTCTCAAAACTACCTGTGTGAAAATCTTTTAGGGAAATTAAGGGGCCATGGTTTCAATTTGATTCGGTGCCTATCATAAGTTGCTTGTGAACATGTATTTTCATTACTAATCATTTAGAATAATAAATAAGCTAAGCACCCACACTGATGTGCCAACATACTAAATGCCATCAGCTGTTTTGTTGAAAGGTAGAGTAATATTTCTTATGCTAGATCATGCATGTAATATTTTATTCCAAAGCAATCCTCAGAGCATTTAGATAAATAATTATCCATTATCACATCATTTAATTCAAAACTATGACTTCCTCCTTTCCCTAATTGAAGCATTTGCTTCAACTCCATCTCATCAGTTACGCTGAGTTCTTAAGTCATTGAGAAAAGGGGGCCTGACTCACATTTACTGTGTTTATCTCCTTTTGCTCTAGTATTCCAGGACTGATCAAGAGAAATGGCTCAGAATCTACAACTTGGATAGATGATCAGCAATTTTCAGAGTCCAAATCTAGAAAATTGATGTAAAGGTGAAATACTAGGTGACTATGAGAAAGACAGTTATTTCCAACCAGAGGCTGTTCTACTTCACTGACAGTTTTCTTATATGCATAATTGAGGCCCTGGATGACTGTGTTGTTATGGTAACCATCACTGTATATCACACTAAAATCTGGTGTTTAAATGTACTAGAAGCATGAAGCATACATTTTCATATTTTCCAAGTTCATTTTCATGATTTCATATAGCAGTCCAACATGAAACATTTATTTGAGTTTAAAAAATCATAAGTATATATTCTCCCACTTTGAGATTTACTAGCTTCTGTTACTGCAATAGCAATTCACCTTGAAATGGATTTAATACGTTTCCAACAATTAGACTTTCTTTCAAAGAAAGAAGATGGAGAGGGATTGTACTTGGTGGTCTTCGATGGGGCTAATGTGCAACCCTCGCTCCCTGATATAATCAGAATTAGCCTTCAGATTCCAAATTATGGTGAGACAATGTGCAGGGATTTCAAATGAGGTGTGACATTTTTGCTTCAATAAGGATAGACAAATGTCAACATTTGCATGCCACTCTGTTTAATTTATATGACAAAGTCAGGGGCTTCTTGACTTGGGGACTGGTTGCTCCTCCCTTCCTCTTTTTATAGCAGCTACTACCGGATGGGTTTGGCACATGGATGAGACACAGTGTTCTCATTATTGGAATTTCTGGGATTCAAATAATGGGGAGAAAGCTGTAGATTATAGTTAAATGCAGAACGCTAATACTAATTTTTTAAAAAATCATTCAATAACCTAATTAGGCAACTACCAAGGATGTCCTGAAAATAATTTTGTGTGAAATGTTTATATCAAGAGAAAGATTCATATCCATTTAACTGACACATTTAATTCACATTATTCCTCTTTCTCTAGGAAAAGATTATATAACTGGAAATATCATCACAAATGGAAATAGAGCACAGAAAATCCTGATGTTGAATAAATTGCTGATCTAGTGTGAATTTTTGCAAACATTTCTTAGATAAAACTTAGTTTTTTTAATATTAATATTACAATACTCATTG
>NW_016829146.1:122731-125331 GCF_001698545.2 Rhinopithecus bieti | reverse complement strand
AAAAAAAAAAAAAAAAAAAAAAGCAAGTTCAGAGTGATACAAATGAGTGATGCAAGCAGTCAATACCAGAGCGACCTTCCCCCAGGTGCACAGAGGTTCTCTGGAACACCTGTGAGAACTCCTTCAGGAAAGGGCATTCATTTTCCCAGCTGGTGGCCTATTGCCACTGACTGCTCACAGCCATTGCCCTTCTTAGCAAGGGAGCCATCCAGCTCAAAGTTATGCCTCATCTCTGGGGGCAGCCCACATCTGGTGATTGGCTGATGTGGGATTATAAAGGCGGGGCCCCCTGTTGGAGGCGAGACAACTCTGAAGAGCCATCGCAGCTCCAGAGCTCGCCAAAGGCTATGGCCTCTATTGCAAATGCCTTGCAGTTGAACTCCACCCTAATTACAGGTGCTAGTCCCAGTGGGCTTCCTGCATGCCAATCCCCATCTCAGAGTGGTATTCACAATGTGGGGGAAATAAAAATGGTCCAGGGTCTAATTACTAGTCTCAGGATCAAAAGTCTGACATGGTCAGCACACTATGGGTGGGACTGTCTTTGAAAGGTGCATTGATATTGGCCAAAAATGATACTGATAGGTAAAATAAGGATGTCAGTGTGTCCATTAATAATGAGAAATGTGAGCATCAGAAAGAGCAATATACTCTCCCTGTAGCCCACTATATGTAGAAAACCAAATTGTCATCACCAGCATGGAGTCAGAGTAAAGGCTCTCCCTAGATGACTTAAATGTGTGTTGGAAATAGGCCAAAACAGGAGAGAGGTCTTGATAGTGGCAGTGAAATGACTTTGAGGAGGAAGTAAGTAGGAATTACTGTAACAGCCCAGGCAGCATATGGCGAGGGGCTGATTAGGGAAACAGTGGAATGGGAAAGATGGAAACAGATGTAAGACTTATCTAGGACTAATTGTGATAATGATGTAGCCATAACCTGCTATTCAGAACACCTGAAAAACCAGTACTATTTTAAACTTCTCATTAAACAGTTCGAATGTATCAAAACTTAATAATTTTAAAATATTATTACCATATTCATTGTCACTGTCAAATGCTTTATCAGATTTGGGAGTTCCAAATTTTGGGTTCCTCATGAAATTAAAATTTAGACTTGCAACTTTATTTTATTTTCCTTTTATGAGAATTTGTCAGCGGGAATTGTGAAAAGTGGTTATAATATTCCCTGTTGTAGGTGGAAAATGGAAAAGGAGTTGATCATTATAGATGCAAAGCAAAATTTGGAAAGCAAGAATTAGCAAATGCTTCAATTTATTTTATTTTTTACAGTCGTTTATGACAGCTTTATTCATAATTGCCAAAATTGGTAGCAATCAAGATGTCCTTCAGTGGGTGAATAGATAAATTGATACATCCAGGCAACGAAATATTATTCAGTGCTAGTGAATACCTCAATTCAAAGCATCATATAAATATTAGTGTTAAATTGGGTAGGTAATAATTCAGATATAAAAATGTGATCTCTAAAAGCAAAAGTAGAAAAAATCAAAATAAAACAGGAAAAAAAGTGATCTAGGGAAATTAGCTTATTAATAAACATTCATTAAGTGCCTACCAGGGATGTCTAAGACACTGTACCAAGTCAAAAGAGAAAACAAAGGTTAATTATACCTGATTCCCAACTGCCAGGCACTTAACTAACACCCAGGAGTAATGAACTAGGAACCTCCCCTGAGATGGGCAACAAAATGTCCTATGAGTGACTAGCCCTAAACTACCTCTCTTATCTTCATCTTATATTTTTGGGCCTCAGGATAGCATGCTGGATTAGCCATGTTTTCATATTGCAATCTACCCAAATATAAAACGACGGCTTTCTCCTCTTCCCTATGATCTCGCAGAATTACCAGTAGACACAAGACAGCGGGCAGCCATTTAAGCAAAGAGAAAATTCAAGGTAAATAGTGATTACTGTCCAAAAGAGGGAGGTCATAGTAAAATCAGATTTGTGTTATTTACTGTGCCTAATTTTGCAAAGTTCTGGGCTTGGGGTTGCAAAGGAAACAGAGCTTTTAGAGATACAGCAAGTCCACAAGGAAAATCCAGCATTGGCTGGAAAAATATCAGCTGAAGTGCATAGGATAAGGCCCCCTTATCTCTGCAAGAGAGAAAGGGCTTTCTTGGGGGATAATATCATATGGATGCTGGCTATGTTGGCTTCATGTGACAGTGAGGAGGACAAGTGAAACCAGGTCACACCAAGCCAAGCACATTTCTCAGCGTACCTGGGAATCACACTGCAAGTGACATACTGCCAATCTGACTGTTACTCCTCTGTACTGCAGTGAATAATAGACTTGAACTTGGAACTCCATGGAGCTGCATGTTCTTTGGGGCCCAGGAATTATTTCATTACAGAAAGCCAGCTGGTTGCATATGCTATTTCAGAGAGAAGATGAACTGATAGGGTCACTCCCAGAGAAAGGATGGAGTGAGGCTGTGAATCCCAGAAAATGAGGTCTTTGCAAAAAAAATACCTCCACTTTCTGAGGGCAATGCTGAACTCAACAGAATTTTCTGTTTGAAGCAACTGCATCTCTTGTCTTTTGGTGTTTTTTTTTTTTTTTTTTTTTTTTT
>NW_016829146.1:114044-120090 GCF_001698545.2 Rhinopithecus bieti | reverse complement strand
TTTTTTTTTTTTTTTTTTTTTTTAATTGTATTATTGCTTATCCCAGACCTTTTCGGTTGAATTCGAAGTTTTCTGGTTTCAGCCGGTTCTGCAGTTAAATTTTGGAATATACTCTCTGCTTCCTTCTCCCACCTCCATCTGCATGTGAAGAATAGTACCCACAGATAACCCAACAGTATTCCAACTAGAAGGCAAGATCATCCAATTCCTTGCTACTCAAAGTGTGGTCTTGGACCAGCAGTATCAGCATCATCTGGAAGTTTGTGGAAAATGCACAGTTTCATGCCATACCCCGTGCCTGCTGAATCAGAATCTGCATTTTAACAAGATCCCCAGGTGATTTACGTGCATGTGGAAGTCTGAAAGCAATGGTCCGACTCAGTGATTCCTCCAGCTGAACATTCACCAGGATCACCTGACGGGGTGACTTCTATACTGTATAGATTAGGGAGGGGGTGCACCTCCGAAGTTTCTCACTGAATACATCTGAGATGTGGCCCGAGAATTTGCAATTCCAACATGTTCTCAGGTGATGCTGACGCCACTGGACTGGGGATTCCATTCTGAGAGGCACTCATTTTATTCATTCTCCACTTACTGAGGACCCAAATACTCCGGAGTTCAGATTCCAGCGGTGTGACATCAGGCATTATCCTGACCTCTCTGAGTCCACAGTTCTTTCTGTATCACATACAGATAATACCAGCCTTGCTGGATGTTGTGAGAATTCCAGGAGCTTTTGAAAAGCCAAGCACCTCACCCATGCCTGGCCACAGAATGTGCTCTTCAAAGCATGGGCCACAGACTAGCAGCATCAGCATCCTCTGGCAGCTGTGAGCAGCGTGTGATAAATGCTGATTCTTGGGCCTCACCCAAGTCCTGTGGTATCAGAATCTGCCTTTTCACAAGACCCCCAGGTGAGAATGATGTGCATTAAACACTGAGAAGAGAAGATCTATAAACTCATGGTCCCCATTTCCCAGTTCCAGCTCAGGATATTGACACTTAGGAAATGGAGGTTTCTCACCTCAGAGCAGAAATTATAAGCTGGAGCCCCTAAATCCCTCCTCAGTGTGCCCACTTTCTCAAATTCCAGCCATGGAATGAGGACTGGAGCCCCCACTTCAGACCTGGACACTCACCACGATCTACCCACAGGTTTGCAGAGTACAGTGAGGCAATAAAGGTATGAGATGTGCATTCAGATGAGCTTCCCTCCTAGGCCAGAGTACACTAAGACGCAGATTCAGCCAGAGAGGAGGGAAAGTATTTCTAGACCTTGGGATTTGCTTATTTGACTTTTTGATCGCAGTTGTTTTTTTGTTTGTTTGTTTTTTGTTTTTGATATTTACAAGGAGGCTCTACTTGAATCCTTGTGGGCAGGAGAGGAGTGAGAAAGAGAAGGGATGGAAGCAGAGGCCCCACAGGATCTCAAGATTCTAACATAGAAAGAACGGAGACTCTCTGGGCTGCCAAGGAGAATGACTTGTTCACAGGGAGAGCTGGTTTCTGTCGGAACAAATGGCGCGGCTGAGTTCCCACCACAGAAGTCAGCCCCCTCAATGTTCTGGTGTGTGATTCTGTGGGAACAAAGTACTGTTTGAGAGGCATTACCATTGGTAGCTATTTTATTGTACAAACCAAATAAAAATGAATCTGTCCTGAACAGTCTAATGAACAAAAACGACACAGAAGTGACTTCAGCAGGAGTGGGGAGGCAGCATTGCTTTTTGCATATTTATGAATAATGACAGCTGAAAAACGATCTGACAGGAAATAGAAATAACATGATTTATTTCATGATGAATAAAATTCTGGAACATTTTGGAGACTATCACCAGCACCGCACCCCGCCTCCCCAGACAACCCTGCCAATGAAGTGGCCCTTAACTTTACGGTGAATTTTGTCATTGAACTTTCTCTTGGACACCTTTTGCACTGTGATAGAAGGAGTTTGCTCTCATTTTGTTAAACATCTTGGGCCAGGATCACTTTCTTTTCTTGAGGCTGAAGAAGGCTGAACAAACATAAACAAGCCATCACCCCAAATACCCTAGTTACCAGACTTATAGTGGAAATCAATACAGTGGTATTCACTTTATAGCTGGAAGAAGTTCAGGGATGGGAAGTAATTTATCCAAGGTCATAGCCAGTCCACGCTTGGGCTAGGCTTAAAATTTAGATCCCCTGTCTGCAGCCTCTTGACATATAAAACGTAAACATAAAAAGGATGACTTCCAAGCAAAAGCCAGCTTTTAAACTTTTGAGTCTTGATGTTGATACTTAGCTATTTTTTTTTCCTTCCCTATTCCTTAAGCACTGACATCTCCTGAATACAGCACGAGGGTGATGTCCGGGAAAGCAGAAGCAACTCTGGGGAAAACAGATTTCAGCCAGCCCTTAATCAAAAGCCCACTTCTGAAAATTTGGCCTCCATTTTGAGACTGAGCAGAGCCCCTTTGGATTAACCCACTGTTCAACTCTAATGAATAAGAACTCTGAGAAATTTGCATCCTACCTCCCCAGTTCCCAAATACACTTCAAAATTCAAAAGATGGAAAATCAGGCAGTGGTTGCCTCTAAAGGGGAGTGGGGCTGTGATTTTTTTGCTGGGAAGGAAGGGGCAAGTGGAAACTTTCTGGAGTGAAGGTAACGACTCATTTTCACAGAGGTCTGAGTTAGGTGGTGGGGTATGTATGCATTTGTCAAAACACATTGAATGGTATGTTTAAGATTCGTGTATTTCATTATATGTTAATTTTCCCTAAAATAAAATCCTGCATAATAAAACAGACACCCTAAGAAAATATTTGGGACAGTAATAAGGTTAATAGCTAAAAGTGCTAAAGTGGAATTTTTATCAGCTCCTGTCATTATCTTCACCAACCACAAAATATAAAAGTTTTTTGACCATCTCTGTAGAGGGAAGTGGGTAGAAGTTCTCAGAAGCCAAAGCCTGTATCTAAAGTAGAGAGTGTGTGTTCTGGGGCAATTGTCTTTCTGCTGGCATTGCCAGGAAACCAGATCTTTGCCCCTGGAGGGAGCAGGCTTCCTTTACCAGTCAATTCTTAGGTAAAAATAGTTGCTGGGGTAGGGACATGTGTGGAGGGAGCGGCGGGGCTGCAGGCTTGAAGGAACTGTGCAGTGAATTCCCTGGAAGGGCCCCACACAGAGTGCTGGGAACTTGGCATCTAAGGTTCTCTGATGTCTTCTCCTGCTCGAGCATAAGATCAAGTAGGCCATTATGGTTTTGGAAAAAATTATAAAAGCATGTGAGTAAAGAAGAAATGTTATTACAATCAAATTGTTTGAGGCTAGGCACAGTGGCTCATGCCTGTAATCCAGCACTTCGGGAGACCGAGGGGGGCAGATCATTTGAGGCCAGGAGTTCAAGACCAGCCTGGCCAACATGGTGAAACCCCATCTCTACTAAAAATACAAAAATTAGCCAGGCATAGTGGCTCACACCTGGAGTCCTAGCTACTCAGGAGGCCGAGGCAGGAGAATTGCTTGAACCTGGAAGGCAGGGGTTGCAGTGAGCCGAGACGGCGCCACTGCACTCCAGCCTGGGTGACAGAGTGAGACTCTGCCTTAAAAAAATAAATTAATTAATTAAAACAAAAAATGGTTTGAGAGTCTTCTTTACCCTTCTATTTCTACTTTGATGAGATCGGGCACATTCAGGGTGGTATGGCTGTAGTCTGTTTCCACTTTGAATATTATTCCGTTCCCCAATTTACCAACGCCATTTGCTTATTTTGTTATATTTTCATGAAATATTTCAAGCATAGAAAACACACAGAATAACATAATAGAGTGAAACCACCTTTGCAAAAATTATAACGGAGGAAATGATGACGGTGAAAGAGATCAGACCTAACCTACTCCATTTTGCTTCTAACCTTTAAGCTGTCCTCATTCATTCCTGGGCATAGGCCGAACTAAATTTGGGAAGGAATTCAGTTCATGGTTTGACTCTGGAACAAAACTGATAATAGCCCTTTCCCAAAAAGATCCCCTTCTTGCCTAGAGACCAGTCTGCCTTTGCAGGACTAACAAATTAGCTACAAGATTAGAAACTATAGTTTAAGGGTCATGCAGCCTCCCCAAATTGCTCCCAGGAATAATATCACTATTATAAAACCTAAGATCAGCGCTTGAGATATTTTGCAGACCCTGCACTCCATGGATCAACTGACACCACCCAGACCAGATATCTGGCTCAACCATTTCTGCTATCCCACCCAGGAACAGAAGACATCAAGAAAACCTTACTTCGACCCCCTGTTATTCCATCTCTCACCCCACCAATCAGCACTCCCCACTTCCCAAGACCCTACCTGCCAAATATCTTCACAAACTCTGATCCTGGAATGCTCAGGGAGACTGATTTAAGTAATAATAAAACTCTAGTCTCCTGCACAGCCGGCTCTGTGTGAATTACTCTTTCTCCACTGCAATTCCCCCGTCTTGATAAATTGACTCTGTCTAGGCAGCGGGCAAGGTGAAGGAACCTGCTGGACAGTTACAAGAGTAGCACATCCCTGATCCAGTCTTGTCAGATCACTTTTTTCCAAGAGTGAAACTGTGTTTGAACTAGTGATTAGTAATTACAGACTAGTAATCAAACAGTTCAAACGAATCAGAGTTGTCCTTCTACTAACATTTATGCTTTTGACATTTTCCCCTCACCTGTATATGTTATGCATACTTGGAAACAGGCATTTGGACATGGTAATTGGTCATTGGATACTACTCCTGTGTTTGTAAATAGGTGCATATGAGTGACTCTGTTCTCAGCTTTTTAGCTTTAAAATTTATACAGTCAGATTTTTTTACTTAAGAGAGTTATTACTAAAATAAGTGAGGACCAGGCATGGTGGCACATGCCTATAATCCCAACACTTTGGGAGGCTGAGGCAGGTAGATCACTTGAGCCCAGGAGTACAAGATCAGCCTTGGCAACATGGCATAAACCCCATCTCTACAAAAAATACAAAAATTAGCCATGGGCGGTGGTGTGGTGCCTGTAGTCCCAGCTACTTGGGAGGCTGAGGTGGGAGGCGGAGGTTGCAGTGAGCCAAGTTTGTGCCACTGCACTCCAGCCCGGGCAATAGAGCCAGACCTTGTCTCGAAAATAAAATAAAGTGAGGAATATCTGCTTTCCCACCTCTACAAATTCTACAATTTGGTTACTTTATATTTGTATTCTTTCCAATACTATCAGCAATTTTAAAAATGTTAAAATGGAAATCTTTATAATAAAAGTCAGCAATTCTCAAACATTTTGGCCTCAGGAATCATTTACGGTCTTAAGAATCATGGAGGATGGCAAAGAGTTTGTGTTTATGTGGATTATATCAATTGGTGCTCACTGTATTAGAAATTAAAACTGAGAAAAAAATTTAAATATTTATTATTTAAAAATCATAATTAACCTAATGTGTGTCAATATAAAAATGTGTTTTATGAAAATAACTATTTTCTAGATTAAAAAATAAATTTATTGAGAAGAATGGCATTGTCTTACATTTTGCTGTCTCTTCAGTACCTGCCTAAATAGAAGCAGTTGGATTCTCATATTTGCTTCTGCAGGGGCCAAAGGAACACTTCCACTTCACCTTCTGATGGTTCACTGAAAATCAACTGACAAAAGGTAGATTAATAGGAGAAAAGGCATACAAATTTATCAATGTGCACATGGGAGTCATACAAAATATGAAAACTCAAAGAAAGGGCCAGATGAGTGATGCTTTAATACCATCTTGAGGTTACAGAAAGAAAGGAGGCTTGGAGCACAGCAAGACTGGTTGTGGAGGGGAGAGAAAAGGAGAGGCTTGGCTAGCAAAGGCAGTCCTGTTATGCAGATGAAACCTCACATGTAGCAGCTCTCAGAAAAAAATATGTTTCTGTCAGGCCCCCAAAGCTGTCAGACTCCCAGTCTCTCTAGCCAATCCTTCCTAGATCTGGACAAGGGGCATGGGGGTAGAGAAAGCCTGGCTGTGTATTTCACCAATGCAGATTTTTCTCCACAGATGCAAATCTT
>NW_016829146.1:89866-113630 GCF_001698545.2 Rhinopithecus bieti | reverse complement strand
AACATTATTTTGGTTGAGAAATATGAATATGGAGAAAATCCAGCCTCAAACAAATACATATTTAGAAATGAGGACAGTATCTTGATAGCCTTTTTAGATAGCTGTGGATACTCATCTTTGATATTATGCCAAATCGCAAGTGATGGTTTCCTAAAGAAAAGATGCATTGTGAGATTTGAAACCATACTGTTGTACTTTTCCTAATCTGTTACATTAAAACCCATTGGCATATCTTGCATTTTGAACGTATCCTTTACCCATGCACAATTTTCTAACATCATGTTGATTGTTAGGAATATATTGATTCGTTGAGCTACGCAGATTTTCCTCATACAATATTTTAACATCACACTCATTAATACTAGGGATCTCATCAGAGAAGTCTTTAAGTGTTGTAAAGCTATCAAGCTCCTGGGGGCAGATTCGAGTTGTCTTAAATTTTAATTGTCACTTGAAAACTCATTGTATTATTTGCATCAAATACTGTCAATCGTTTTCCTTAAAGTGACAGACTTGTATCATTCATTTTGAGAAAATGTCTGCCTAGCCCTCAAATCTGAATAATGATTAGTTGTCAGTTGTCCTTTCAAGTTCAAATAGTGTTACATGAAAACAGTAGCTAGTTTAGTTGGCAACTCATACAGTGGCACCTCACCTCAACCAGTCACTGAGTGCTTGTCCTTGAGACAGTATATGAAGTTTGGTATGCAATTGAAATGATTCAGATGTACTTCTTGTTCCATCATACAGAATTTAAAAATGTGTGCTCCGAAATTTAGTAAGAGTAATAACTTTGACTGGCATTTGTTTTGTCCTTCAAGTGTATAATGGTGAAGAACACCTTGGCTCATGCTTAGGTGCTAGCAGTTTTACTCTCCATTCCTTGGCAACATTAGTGCAAAATATCAACCCAGTGAAAAAGACAAATACCATCTTCGAGATACTATCAGAATAGTTTCAACTTCATGAAACACCGAAAAGTTCTCACAGACCCCAGGTGTCTGAGGACCACTCTTCGAGGTCTACTGATGTAAATCTCTCAACAATAGTTTTTCTTCTTTAGGTAAGTTTAGTGTCATATTTTTACCATGTTTAGCATTATATACGAATTTAGCATTCTTTCTTTCTGGAATTATATGTATGTATACACTGTAAGGCGCTGGCAATACAAAATAAAAAACAAAGCAAAAACAAAGCCCTTGCCCTCATGGAATTTCCATTCTACTGGGTGAGATCAACTATAATCCAGTAATCGGATAACTGTAAATGTATAATTGTGATAAGTGCTATGACTGTCTTGATAGAAGCAATTAATCTGTGGGTAGGAGGTTAAGATACAATGCTTCTGAAGACACCATGTTTGCCTTAAAACATCAAGGATTGTTGGGTGTTAGCAGGTGAAGAAGGTGGTGGTAGAGAGTGCTCCAAGTAGAGGGACCAGCCTGTACAAAGATCCTGAGGTCCGAGGGAGCTTGGCATGTTCAAGAATGGGAAACACCTCTGAAAGGGGGAGACGATGGTAGGCAATAATTCCAGAGTGGAAAGTATAGACCAGATTACACAGTTGTCTCTGCTAACATTGTGGCTTTTATGCAGAGGTGCCATCAAAGCATTTCTACAAGGGGTGGATTAATCAGATTGGCAGTATGAAAGGATCACCTGGACAGCAGTGTTGAGAATCAGTAAATGATGTTGTCAGGGGCAGGTGGGCAGAAGAATGCCAGGGACCACTTAGGAGGAGGCTGTGGTAGTAATTTAGAAGAGAGAGCAAAGACAGTGGAAGAATTGTGTTAGGGAGCTGCCATGGTCAGGAAGTGATATGGACTCAACGAAAGGGTGGGTGTGAGTAGGAAAGAAAATGGTTTCACAGATAATACCGTGGTTCTTTGTTTGCCCAGTTGGATAGGTAGTGGTGCCCTGGGGTAGCCATTTCTCATTAAACTCAGACTATCTGGGAACAAGACTAAAAGGAAGGGAAAAGAAAGGAAAGGGAAGGGGAGAAGAGGAGAGGAGATGAGATGGAAGGGGAGGGGAAGGAAGGAGAGGGGAGGGGAGGAGGGGAGAGGAGAGGAGAGGAGAGGAAAGGAGGATAGGGGAGGGGAGGTTAAGGGAGGGGAAGGGAGAAAGAAAACACATTAACGCCCAAGGCCAGGAATTGAGGATAGTATCAAATTATTAGGAGAGGAATTTGAATTTATTAAATTCGTTTTATTAATTGTAGTCTAAAAAGATTTTTTTCAAGGAATTACTTAGACATTCTAAAACATTCATTTCAGTTTGCGTTTTGTAAAACATGTCTACTCTTAGCAGCGTAACAGTCTGTTTTGGTGTTTGATCTCCTCTATAGAAGATGAGTTGTTCAGAACACATTCAATAAAGGACAGGACTTTCAGACATCCAAAAGATGAGCTGATGCCCCTCCCCAGGGCAGTCTGCACTTCCTGAGCAGCCCCCTTGTGCCAGGCTCTCTTAGATGTATCCACAGGTGCAATTACGGTGAAGGTTTATGACAGCACAATGTGGTAGGTATTGTCACTGCTACCATTTTACAGATGAGGAGCTCAGAAATGTTGATGTTTGCCAGTGATCACACCACTCTCAAGCATCAATACAAGGATTGAAACCCTTTTCTTTCTTAAAGCAGCTGAATGATATTTCTAATGCAGAGGTCTCAGGTTCAGAGGGGCTCATGGAACTCTTTGAGATCCTACTAAAAACAACTAACCTTCTCCGTAAAGTTCACATTTGCACATGCACAAAATTGACACCCAATTTCTAGAGACTTTATGTTCTCTTGCAACTAATCCAGAGATTGTCCAAGAGCATTTGAAATCCAAGGTTAAGGAAGGTCTATTCTAGGGCCTTTTAGAAGCTATCACTGGCATTGTGTTCAAGTCTGGTCAACGTAAATTTTTAAATACTAATAGAATAAAAGCCAACCACCTTAGATTTACAGATTGCAAGTTGGTTACTCTCCATGCAAGTACCATATAACCCAGCAATTCCACTTCTAGATATATAAACAAAAGAATTAAAAATAGGTATTCAACCAAAAACTTGTACACGCATGTTCATAGCAGTATTATTCATAATAGCCAAAAGGTGAAAACAACCCAAATATCCATTAACTGATGGATGAATAAACACATGTGTGGTATACCCATACAATGGAATATTATTTGGCGATATAAAGGAATGAAGTCCTGAGCTGTGCTACAACATGGATGAACATTAAAAACATGCTGAGTAAAAGAAGCAAGAAATAAAAGGCCATATATCTTTCCATTTATATGGAATGTCCAGAATAAGCAAATCCACAGAGAGACAGAAGGTAGATTAGTAGTTGCTTGGGACTAGGAGAGGAAGGAAAGCGGAGTGACTGTTTAATAGATACAGATTTCTTAGGCCAGGCGTGGTGGCTCACGCCTGTAATCCCAGCACTTTGGGAGGCTGAGGCGGGCAGATCACTTGAGGTCAGGAGTTGGAGACCAGTCTGGCCAACATGGTGAAACCCCATCTCTACTAAAAATAAACAAAATTAGCCAGTCGTGGTGGCATGCGCCTGTAATCTCAGCTACTCAGGAGGCTGAAGCAGGAGAATTGCTTGAACCCAGGAGGCAGAGGTTGCAGTGACTCAAGATCATGCCACTGTACCCCAGCCTGGGCGATAGAGTGAGACTCTGTCTCAAACAAAAAAAAAAAAGAAAAAAAAAGAAAAAAAGATATGGATTTCTTTTGGGGTGATGAAAATGCTCGGGAATTAGATAGAGGTGATGATTGCACAAAAAGTCATGAATTGTACGCTTTAAAGTGACTAAAATGGTGAAGTTTATATTATGTGAATTTTATCTTAAGTTTTTTAAAACAAGATTACATGCAAGAAACAAATGCCTGCCTAGCAAGCCTTCTTTGTCCTTCATTCCTTCCTTTGCCTGGGCTGGGCTATTTAGAGAAGCTTGTGTTTATTTATCCTGGCCCAGGCATGACATCCCTGGTGGGCTGGTGTGCACCTATGGGGTGAATCCTGGCAGCCTTCTCCAGGGGTGCCCATTGCAACCTAGGGGCCTGGCAAAGTGCGTGGCCATCCCTATGCAAAAGCCAGGTCCTATGTGCTTGCACGATTGCCCACATTTGCAGCATCTTGTTTGCATTAAAAAAAGGCAGGCTTTTAAATATGGGCTTTTAAAGCCTTTAAACCTGAAGTATCATTCCTTTTATCTTTTTGATCTCTTCCCTAGATGCTCTTGGTCAACAATTTCTGCCCTGTTGAAGATAGCAGTGGTTCTCAAATAGGTGTGGGTATGGGGGGGGGTGTTGTGTCCCCCAGGGGACATTTCACAAAATCTGAAGACAGTTTGGTTGTCACAACTTGGGATATACTTGGGATATACTACTGGTATCTAATGGAGAGAGGCCAGGGACGCTGCTAAACATCCTGCCATGTGCAGTGAAACCACCTTTGCAAAAGTTATAACTGAGAAAACTATGACAGTGAAAGAGATCTGACATAACTGACTCCATCTTGCTTTTAACTTTCAAGCTGTTCTTGTTCATTCCTGAACATAGGCCAAACTAACTTTGGGAGGAACTTAGTTTATAGTTTAACTTTGAAACAAAGACGGTAACAGCCTTTTTCCAAAACAAACCTCCTTCCTGCCTGGGGACTAGACTGCCTTAACAGGAGTAACAAATTAGCCACAGGATTAAAAATTATGGTTTTAAGAGTCACTGCTGTAAAACCTGAGATCAGTGCTGGAGATATTTTGCAGATCCTGCATTCCAATGCATCAGCTGACGCCACCCAGACTGATAAACTGGCTCATCTGGCCTTGTGACTCCCACTCAGTAACCAACTCAGCACCAAGAGGACAGCTTCAACTCCCTATGATTTCATCTCTGACCCGACCAATCAGCACTCCCCTTTCTAACCCCTTACCCACCAAATTATCCTTAAAACCCCGATCCCTGAATTTTTGGAAGACTGATTTAACTAATAATAAAACTCCGGTCTCCCGTACCACTCTAGTCTCCCATGCAGCCAGCTCTGCGTGAATTAAATTCTTTGTCTGTTACAGTTTCCCTGTCTTGGTAACTTGGCTGTGTCTAGGCAGTGGGCAAGGAGAACCCATTGGGCGGTTACAGCAGGACACGCCCCCAGGCCCCCAACAAAGAATGATCTGGCCCCAAATGTCAATAGTGCCGAGGTTGAGAAACTCAGGATTATAGTATCATTGATATCATATAATTGAAAAGTCAATTACTATTTATTGTGGGCATTGTCATTGAGATAGGTCCCATTCTCCTGATCTCTGTGAAGTGTGAAGCCACTGCCCTCTGAAACAGCCCTGAGGAGAGGGTTCTGGAACTCTGCAGGGAAATCAAAGACTTCAGCCTTGTAACTTGTTTATCCCACAAAGATGATATCCCACGTGGCCCCAGGGTATATACACATCATAGAGCTATAAAATGAAAATTAATTCCTCCCTGTCCAGCACTGTGGTATCCACATGCTGGTCTGCACGGTAGACACAAGCAGGTAAGAAATTAGAACTTTATTCACAACATAAGAAGAACATGATCTACACAGGAAAGAAAGAAAACATTGTTCTTACCATTTTCTCTGTAATAAAACACAGAAAATAAACTAATAATTATTAATAATTTTATCATTAAGTTAATAATTTTATCATCAGTGCATCTCTTCATATTAAGGCTTATCTACTGATTTTACTTAACCTATTTTAAAAAGGGTGGTCCTTGTTGTCTTGCAAGGGAGACATCTGGCTGTACTAGATGTTTCATCTTCTTAATTAACATTCTTTTTTTTTTTTTTTTTTTTTTTGAGACGGAGTCTATCCCCCAGGCTGGAATGCAGTGGCACAATCTCGGCTCACTGCAACCTCTACCTCCTAGGTTCAAGCAATTCTCCTGCCTCAGCCTCCTGAGTAGCTGGGACTACAGGCACATGCTGCCATGCCCGGCTAATTTTTGTATTTTTAGTAGAGACGGGGTTTCACCATGTTGGCCAGACTGGTCTCAACTCCTGACCTCAGGTGATCTGCCCGCCTCGGCCTCCCAAAGTTCTGGGATTACAGGTGCGCCCCACCCTTAAATAATATTCTAATAGTGGTAAAACAACTACTTTTAAAACATGCACCGTCTTGAGCGAAAATCAGATCCTCCATTTGAAAAGCCTTGTCACTGTCTTTCTGGAAGACAGCAAACACATGCTGCATAAATCAATAACAGATTCTTAAATATTATCCTGCAGAGAGAATACATGTTCAAAACAGCCTTAATTATACTTACACATTGCCTTAGAAAATACTGTAGGGAAACCGTTGAGTAATTATCCAAGCGGTTTGCTGTTGGAAGTTTCACTCCTCAAAAAACTATGCTTGGCCTCTCCCTAGTTGCAGGAAAAAGCCACAATTAGGAGATGTCATGTTGAACACATTCTCTGATGATCTGGTGGTCACATTAGAAGGGTTTCGTTTTAGTTCCTCTGCAATATGCTTACCAGATTGATTTGGACCTACCCCTTCAGCAGGACACTTTTCAGCAATGGCCATCCAAAATAAACGAAAACATCGTGTTTGAAGTCAGGGACACTTGCTTACCTGGGTTCACCCATACTGAAAATGTCAGGAAGTGAAATTCACATCTTTCTTCATCTGGGGGACTGGCCAAGCTTTCCTGATAATAGTATGCACTTCTAGGAGGCCACTGAAGCCAGGACTTCACATGTTTGTGGTTGGAAAACTATTGCTACAATCGAGAGCAATGTGTTGGGAAGAAATTAACAAATACACACGAGGTTGGGTGTGTTTCTCAGCAGAGAAACTGACTCTGTGCTGAAATTCTTGTGTGGAAACATCTGTTTCTAACCATTCTGAGCAAGGAAGAATGTGGACACCGAGCATGTGGTTCCCTTGGAAAATGCTTACCTCACAGTCTTGACCTAAGAGATGGCATCTGGACCAGGGAGGAAACAGAAGTGATCCTGGAATCACATCCTCTTAAAAACAAAACAAAACAAAACAAAAACCCCCCACATCCTTATGCTTTTTTGAAGGGTTTCTTCACAACATAAAAATTATCCAAATTTCCCCTTAGAGTTTATTTTTTTAACCCCTTACCCAATTTCCCCATGGTTAACATCTTACGTGACTTGAGTACCTTTGTCAAAATTAAGAAACTGTCATTGATGCATTACAATTAACTAAATCCCAGACTTTATTTGAATGTCACCAGTTTTCCACTAATGTCATTTTCTGTTCCGGGATCCCACCCAGGACACCACATTGCATTTAGTTGCCATTTTTCTTTGTCTCCTTCTTAGATTTTGATGATCCTCCTCTCTTCATTTTCACGGAGACGGTAGCTTTGCAACAATTTCTTAAGCAGCTTCCCTAAACATACAGGAGCCAACTTTTCAATTGTATCCATATCTAATAAAAAAAAAAAAACCTGTGGGAAAATTGGAAAATTCAGCCAAAAGGCTCTCCTGGCTGCCATTTTTATCTACGTAAAACCAATCACAATCCATTTAACAAATTTATTTTCCATGATGTTGTTGGCTACTCTCCATAACTCAACATACAACTGAGTCCATTTCATGGGTCAGAACAAGCGGTTATCAGGTAATACGAAGGACCAGACTAGAAGAAGCAAGTTCTTAGGAACTAGACTTCCAGACTGGGAAAGAACAGAAATTTGGACTAGATCAAGCTTAAGTGGATGAGGGGATATTCAGATAGCTGGATGACCATATCCAGAGAGTTGGGCTACAGACCATTTGGGAGACCCCAGGCATGTGGCATTAGAAAGTGGAGCAGACATTAGGAGCAAGGGAGTGGGTTGGCAGTGGTAGGAAGGTGGATGGATGGGCAGGTGGGTGTCTAGGAGAAAGGGCTAGGAGAAATGCAAAAGCCAGCAGGTGATGATAGGGAGGTTGCTAGAAAGGGCAGGAAGGACATCAGCTTGGGCCTACACTGCATACAAATCAGAACGAGGGTCCTGGTGGACTTGTGACCTCATATGCACAGTTCTAGCCTAGATTTCTCATGTTCTGAGTGGATTTGATGTTTTGGAATAAACTGGCAAAGAGTAGTGATCTCTAAACACTTTGCTGCTTAAATCCATGTGAATTTAAAAATTCCATGCCATGTTGCACCATTATACAGTGGTTGGCACCTTCTAAAATGGCCCCCACAATTCCCCACTCCTGGTGTTCATGCCCTTGTGTAGTCCCCACTTTGAGTGTAGGCTGGACCTAGTAAATTGACATTGGCAAACAGAATGTGGCACAATTCATGGGATATTACTTTCAAGATTAAGTTCTAAAGACTGTTATTTCAGCTGTGCTTTCTTTCTGGCTCTTCTTATTTGTTCTCTCTGGTGAAGCAGGCCGTCATATTGGGAACTACACTACAGAAAGTCTCATGCAGCAAGAAACAGAGGGTGGCTTCTGGCCGATAGCTAGCTAGGAATGGAGGCCCTCAGTCCAACAGCCTATGAGGAAGCGAATCCTGCCTACAACCACTTGCATGAACTTGGAAGTGTCTTCTCCTCCAGGTTAGCCTTGAGATGATCCCCTGCTCAACACTTTGATTCCAGCCTTGATTCCATACAGACCTGTAAGAGAACTGAACCAGAGGACCCAGCTAAGCCACTCCCAGATTCCTGTCCCACAGAAACTGTGAGGTAATAAATATTGTTGTTTGAAGTTGTTACATTTTAGGATTATCTGTTATGCAGCAATAGGTGACTGATATATACACTAACGTCATTCCACTCTTAGGTCAGTGGTATAATATTATATCATCAAGTGCAGCAATACACAGCTGTGAGGACAAAGTGTTAAACTTGAACTCTAGTCCCTAATGGGTAGAGAGGTACCCTGAGGTAGGGGGACAGCAACCAACCATGACACACAGAAGTGAAGGCTACTGAGAAATGAAAGAGAATCAACCTGTAGCATGGAAATAGGAAATTCATTATTTCCAGCAAGAAAACAAAAAGACGCAAACTGGACACGATAGGGGTGGGCAGAAATAAGCAGAAGAACAAAGAGTGGTGGTAAGAATATCAAGTGGAGTCCCCACTGCAGTAGGGAAGGAACACTGGAAAGAAAAGATCTAGTGTTCTAGGAGCACCAGGGATTCATGGAATAAAATGGTGATTGTGGTTTCAGATTAAACCAAACCATTTCCTATACAGCAAAGAAAGACACTCTTCTGTCTTCACTCCCCACTCCACCTCTGCCAGTTTCCTTTCCCTAAAGTGAGATTTTAGAAAGACATCCTTACAGGCAGTACAAACAGGCAATTTGTAAAACTTTTAAGCTTGGTTGTAGTCTAGACATAATATGTGTTATGTATTTTTAAAATCAGGTTTGTATTAGGGTCAAATGATATGTATAGTCCATAGATTAGGTATTCAAGGATAATACAAAAGAAATATTCTAGGCAGTCACTACACTCATTAGACACTTGCCACTCAAAGTGTTCTCCATAGCTTTCTTCCTTAAGTCTACACTCAACATACTTAACCAGCCAGGCTAGAGGAGGCAACTCTATGATTATTTTAAGTTTACTTCATAATCTTGCGATTTCACCTGAAGCAAAGAGACGAGCTTTTCTCTGAACAGCCAAATCTCCCACACTCTCATTTTCGATAGTCACGGCAGGAGTTTGAGTTTCTCTTTCTAGAAGGATCTCTGGCTGGGACTTGCTGTTCCTGTACAGCTTTAGAACCTCATGCATGCACTTCTATTTAAAAGTTGTCTGTCTACAAATGCTTAAGAGAGCAGACAATCTGGTTTATCCTTCCCTTTTAGGTAGTCTGTGCTGGAAAGAAATTTCTGTGTTTTTGTGACAAGAAGAGACAAGACCCTACAAAAAGAAGGCATGATAGAAGATAGTTTGGGAACAAGGTCAGTATTCGGCTTGTAAGCACCAGCATGTCTGACTGGATGATAAAATATTGAAGTACAGGACTTCAGTGCCAGTTAGGCAATGAACGCTGCCCTGAGCCACCTGGGGGCCTCCTCTGCATGACCCAGCATGCATGGCCTAGCAGGGTTCTGCAGGACAGCTCAACTCAAGGGCCATGGTATTCTTTCTATGTGTTCTCATTTTGTGTCCCACACTTGGTGAATCCCTGAGTAGTTTATGCTTAGGAGTCAAAAGACCTGGGTTTTATCTGGCTCCATTGTTTGCACACCTCATCACAAGGTCTTCGTTTCTTCACCTACAAAACATAGAAAACTGTTAAATCAATGATTTGTAAAGTGTTTTGTGCCATAACAATAAAAGCTACTGTTGCTTTTGAGTTTCTTGCCCAGTTATAATAATGGGTTCTCACATCTTCTTCTATCTGCTAAGGTGCTTTCTTGTCCCTTAGGCCTATGGAGTGGCCCAGAAAATTCAGCTCTAGTTTTGTAGCTAGCATAGAGGATTGGGAGGTTGAGGCTTCCTCTTCAGGGGTGGTTGTGGTTGTGATTGTTGTAGGGATGTTTAACTCTTTGTCACACATCTCATTTTGGAAATACATTTTCAAACATGCTGCACATTTGCCCATCTTCTCAAAGAAGGTGTCAAGCATTGTTCCATTTGCTGTGTCTCAAGGCACACATCATGATCATCAAACATTGCCATCTTTCCCTGGTGTTGGTCTCCGTTTAGGATTGTGAGACAAAATGAGTATGTTCAAAGTACACTTAGTTAAAAATTATTCACTGTTTATATCAAATTCAAACTTAACTGGGTTTCCTGCTAAATCAAGCTAGTCTAAGTCTCTGCTAGCCTCTTCCATTTCTAATGTGTTACCTCTAACCTGTGGCAGGGTGGGGTTGAAAATGGAGCTTGAAATTATAGAGTTGCCAAGAGTTTGAAGTTCTCAATTCTTTTCCATCTACACTCACTTCCCTATAGCTTCAAATACTGTCTTCTCACCAAACCTATTTTCCCAACTCCTCTCCCCTGAGTTCTAGGACTCTTGAACCTAGCAATCTCCTCACCATCCCTGATGAGCTGGGTTGAGATCTCAAACCTGACATGCTCAAGCAGGGATTCTTTTGTTTTTTTTTTTTTTTTTTTTTTTTTTTTTTTTTTGAGAGGAAGTCCACTCTGTCTGTTGCCCAGGCTGGGGTGCAGTGGTGCAATCTCATTGGTTCACTGCAACCTCTGCCTCTTGGGTTCAAGTGATTCTCCTGCCTCAGTCTCCCAAGTAGCTGGAATTACAGGTGTGTGCCACCACACTCAGCTAATTTTTGTATTTTTAGTAGAGATGGGGTTTTGCCATGTTGGCCAGGCTGGTCTCAAACTCCTGGCCTCAAGTGATCTGCCCACCTTGGCCTCCCAAAGTGCTGGGATTACAGGTGTGAGCCACTGTGCCCGGTCCAAAGCAGGATTCTTGATGCTCCCTACCTCCCCTAGAATTCCCTCATTCCACCAGTTTCTCCTGTTATATTCTACATGTCAGTACGTAGTACTGAGTGCCAACAATCTAAGAGCCATCTTAGATGCTGATCTGTTTTGCCCACATATTTTCTAGTCCATCAGCTTGTTCTGGTGGCTTGTAGCTCTCTCTCCAAACATTTCTCCAATGCCTCCTTTCTTCTCCATTCCTACTGCTAAAATCCCACTCTATGCCATTATTCCTTCTTGCCTGGACTAGTACCATGAATTGAGCAAATCTCTTGGAATACCTTCTTGTCTCCTTTCTCCCTGCAAGTAGCAGCCAAG
Organism: Rhinopithecus bieti; assembly: GCF_001698545.2. Classification (NCBI taxonomy): domain Eukaryota; kingdom Metazoa; phylum Chordata; class Mammalia; order Primates; family Cercopithecidae; genus Rhinopithecus; species Rhinopithecus bieti. Next base: position 101,880 of record NW_016829146.1, on the reverse strand, counting down.
GGACAGTCTCAAAGCAGCAATCAGATCAGATCATAAGCCCCCTCCCTCATTGTTTTACACATTTAGAGCCCTACAGCAGTTCCCTGTTGGAACTATTGGCTAGAAGTTGGTAAGTTTGTAACAAAGGTTCTGAAATGGGGCAATTTTGTCCCCCAGGGGACATTTGGCAATGTGTAGAGACATTTTTGGTTGTCACCACTTGGAGGTGATACTGGCATCTAGTGGGTAGAGCCCAAGGATGCTGCTAAACATGCTCCAATGCCCAGGACAGTCTTCCACAACTACGAGTGGCCAGCCCTGAATGTCCCTGAGAAGCTCCAACCTAAAGTGAGCAGTATCACAGTGTTTAAGACGAAAGAATCAGGGACTCTGCCCCCAACTCTAGCTGGAAAGTTCTTGTGCTAACAAGTCACCCGTCTGCATTAATGACATCTTCATTCAACTGCTCCTTTCAGCTGTTGCTAGGAAGGACCTTGATAGAGATGCAGCAGAGAGAAGCTGGGCTGTGCTGAGAGGCTTGTACATTCTCACCAAGAAGCATAACTAGGGTGCTTGGAGTTGACATAACCCTGAGCAAATCATATCCTCATTAAAGAATAATCCAATTTAAAAAGAAAGCCTTGTGTACTCATGGGTTGTTTTCCCAGAGGTCTCAGAGGACAGATCATGAAAGCTTTGAACCACCGGACTGTACACGGCTGCCCAGTGAATTTGCAGAGAACAAAGGCCTCTGATTTTTTTTCCCTCCAAGCTGTTAGTCTTAAGTGAAGCAGGGTAAGAAAGTTCTCTTTAGTATCTTTTGACAATTAAAGGATGACATAGGCTATGTGTTTTGATCTCTCACAAAAACTATGAAATTTTATTTCTTCTGGCGAAACATCTTTTCCAACAACATTTCAACAAATTAACAAAAGCAACTTCAGAATGTGTGTTTTTTCCACCTAAAATGCAAAACAACTGTTCTTTTGGCTTTATTAAGCTAAACAGACTTGATATAAGTCTAGCCTTTCCTGCTACTGAATAATCTTATGTAATATGAATACAGCCACTGAAGAGCTAGTAATTGCTAATTATATTCCTCAACTAGCGTTCCTGTTAACCATTTTTAACTTGGGTTTCCCCTGATGGGTAGGAAGCATTCTATGGTGTGGTTTACCAGAGAAGCCCTCTGAAATCCCCTTTCGTTTGATAGGGAAAAGCCAAAACCTATCTTTGCCTGACAGGTTCCTATATATATACACACATACATATACATATACATAATGTATACGTATATATAAAGTTTATAAATACATGTTAATATTTATAAATATTATATATATAATTTCAACTTTTAGATTCAGGGAGTACACATGTAGGTTTGTTACATGGCGTATTACATAATATACTGACGTTTGGGATGTGAATGATCTGATCCCTTCACCCAGGTAGTGAACATAGGATCCAACAGTTAGTTTTTCAACCCTAGCCCCTCTCCCTCCCTCTGTCCTCTAGTAGTCTCCAGTGTCTATTGTTTTCATCTTTAGGTGTCTGACAGGTTTCAAGAACCCTGCAGTGACAAATAGACTAAGTAAAACACAGGGACATGGTTTTGGCAGAAGACTGCATGAGAGACGCAAAATGGATGTTCATAGGAGTCAGGTATGTTGGGGGCTTAGGAATAGGGTAGTTTGGACTCTCTTTATGCCAGTAGCTCTCAACTCTGGCTCCTCATATTAGAATCACTTGGAGATCTCTTTAAAAAGCACCGAAACCTGGGTTGGGCCCCAATCTCAGAGTTTCCGATTTAGTTGGTATAGGGATTTTTTAAAGTTTCCCAAGTGACTCTAATGAACATTAAGGGTTGAAAACCAATGCTCTAGACCAGGATTTCTTCACCTCAGCACTACTGATATTTTGGACTGCATCATTTTTTGCTGTGGGGACTGTCCCGTGCGTTGTAGGATGTTTTGCAGCATCCTTGGCTTCTACCCACTAGATGCCAGTAGCACCCCTTCCCCAGTTGTGATAACTCAAAATGTCTCCAAACATTGCCAAATGTTCCCTGGGAAACAAAATCACCCCCTTCCCACATTGAGAATCACTGTCTTGGCTACTGCACATTAATTGTAGTTACACAGATAGTATGGTGGGTAAGTAGATGAGGGGTTGGAGATTCAACTCTATAAAATAAATACTAAGGAATAAAACAGTTGTTCAATGTCCCATCCTCAGCCCAGAGGCAGGATTAGTGGTTATGTTCCCTGACTGTACTCTGAAATACCTTTCCTCTGGATTACAGGCACACAAACTAAACTGGCTCCTCATTATTATTATTATTATTATTATTATTATTATTATTATTTGAGACAGGGTTTTGCTCTGTCACCCAAACTGGAGTGCAATGGCATGATCTTGGGTTGCTGCAACCTCTGCCTCCTAGGCTCAGGTGATCCTCCCACTGACGCAGGAGAATAGGGTCTGGAGTCAGGGAACCTAAAGCCAATTCATCCTGACTTCCTAGAACTGAGTCAAAAGGAAAACCACATCTCTCCACACCGAAGTAACAAAAGGATCAGAGGCTACTACCTTTGCACTGTGCAGATGAAAAATGGGAAGTACCTCTAATTGGTCCCCTCCTGCAGCCAATCAGACTGGTCGCAGGACTAGTCTTCATGTGTAACTTTGTAACTTCACTTCAGCCTCTGATTGGTCACCTCCTGCAACCAATCAAACTGGTCGTGGGCCACTCTTTCATTTACATAGGGTATAACCAAGTAACCAATGGGAAATCAGTAGAGGGTATTCAAACCCCAGAAAATTCTGCAACCAGTGATCTTCAGCTGCTTGCTCGAGCCCACTCCCATTCTGTGGAGTGTACGTTGGTTTCAATAAATCTGTGCTTTTGTTGCTTCATCCTTTCATTGCTTTGTTTGCGTGTTTTGTCCAATTCTTTGTTCAAAAGACCAAGAACCTGCACAACTCATAGTCAAGTCCCTCCACTGGTACCATCACCTCAGCCTTCCGAGTAGCTAGCTCCACAGGCACGCGCCACCATGCCTGGCTAATTTAAAAAATTTTTTTTGTAGAGACAAGATTTCACCATGTTGTCCAGGCTGGTCTTGAACTCCTGAGCTCAACTGATTCCCCCCACCTCGGCCTCCCAAAGTTCTGGGATTACAGACATGAGCCACCATGCCTGTTGGCTCCGTATTATTAATAGTCTATATTTGAGTATAGGTGCTTCTTGACTTACAATGGAGTTACATCTCAGTAATCACATCATAAGTTAAAAATATCATGAGTCAAAAAGGCATTGAATACACCTAACCTACTAAACATTATAGCTTAGCCTAGACTACCTTAAATGTGCTCAGAACACTTACATTAGCCTAAAGTTGGGCAAAGTCATCTAACACAAAGCCTATTTTATAATAAAGTGCTGAGTATCTCATGTAATTTATTGAATACTGTAAAGTGAAAAACAAAATGCTTGAATGGATACTCAAAGTATGGTTTCTACTGAATGTGTATTGCTTTCACAGCATTGTAAAGTCAAAAAATGGTAAGATGAACCATCATAAATTGGCCCCCATCTGTACACAATCTGTGGTCAAAATCATTTATGTAGTGCTAAAAATTTATCTCTGAGAGGAAAACAAATGATTCTCTCCTTAATCTAGTCTTTTTTTCCCTGTAGGAAGCCTTCTCTCCTCTTCCATTCAATACTCCTCCAGAGATAACTTTCTAGCTCTGGGTTGCCCAATATAGTAGTCACTAGCCATGTGTGGCTTGTTAAAAGTAAACTTAAATTAATTTAAATTAAATAGAAGCAAAAATTCAGATCCTTAATCACAATAGTTACATTTCAGTTGCTCAACAGTCACTGCAACATTTGAGCTAGTGGCTACTGGCAGTAACATTCTAATGCAGAAATAGAACATTTTCATCACCACAGAAAACTGGACAGCAGTTTATAACCATAGAGCTTATGGTGACATTGTCATGCTTAAAAACCTGTGTTAGTTCCCATTGCCTCTAGGATCAAGTTCAGTCACCTAGCTTGGCATTTAAGAAATTTTACTATCTAACTTCAGATGTCTCCTCCAAATCCCTCTTTGCTCCTTAGTCTCCTTTGAGCAGCCCATCCCTTTATAGGAAAAATCAATGCACTTCCCTACCTCCCAGGCTTTGTCCATATTATTTTATCTGTCATGGATACTCTTTCTCTAACTCCACTTGGCAAATTCACGCTTGATCTTCAGAGTTAGTTCAAATGTCCCTCCAACCTCCCTTCCCACCTTAGTTCTCCAGATACCAAACAATTGCTCCATTCACTGTCACCCCGCGGCACTTGAATACCTGTTAATTGCATACATGTCACATTTTGTCATAAATAGTTATGTCTCTATCTCCCATGCTTAATTCAGTGCTCCTGAGTGGCTGTATTTCTCCTTGTATGACCAAAGGCTAACAGAATGTAGGCAATCACATTTCAAAGAAATAATTGGCTAGCTAACGAATAAAATGGCATGATTCGACACATTTAACATCACAGAATTCTAACAGCCCACACCTGCATGCAGTTGATAGAATTCTGGGATTGTTCTTGATGTTCTCTGGGATAAGAACATCTGCCTTTAATTTTGTGAGCAGGATGAGCATATTTGGTGACTTAGAGGGCTCTTTACTGAGATAGATGATAAATTTATTTAAAGGTTGTATCTGCTGGGTTGATAGTCACAAAGAGTAAGAAAGAAAATACAAAGGAAATTTATTCTTCTTGTATGTAGACTTCATCTCTCATATTAGTTAAACAGAAATATCTCAAAAGAATGAATATTAAACTAAAAAAAATCATTTAAAAGATCAGATTAATATTACAGCAACACAGTGTTTCTTCCCTGACACACTCTTGGTTCTCTCTAAAAGGTCATTTGTCTGCACTACCAAACTCAGAGCTGTATCTTACACTTCCTTTCTCTTTTCCTCAGCACCTAACACAGGGTCCAGTGCATAGCTGGTCCTCAGTTAATACTTGTTGAATAATTAAGATTAAAAAAAAAAGAAAACAGGTGGTTATAATGGAGGGGGTGGTGTGAACACCAAGTCAAACAAGATTGAGTGAAATTATTATTCAAGACTACATCAGCTTTCTATTACTGCCGTGGCAAATTACAACTAACTTAGTAGCTTAAAACAATACACATTTATTATCTCATGGTTTTATAGGTTAAAAGTCCAATGTAAATCTCACTGTGCTAAAATCAAGGTGCCAGGTGCACAGCATGCCTTATGGAAGATTTAGGGGAGATTTTCTTGCCTTGCCTTTTTCACCTTCTGTAGGCTACCAGAATTCCCTGCGGAAGGTGAAAAAGGTAATTTCAATGGCAAGTCAGGTCCTTCTGGTGCTGCCATCAGATGGCCCTCTGACCGCAGCTCAAAAAATTTATCCGATTTTAAGGACCCATGTGATTATCTAGATAGAGTCCACTCAGCCAACCCAGGATAATCTTCCCATCTCAAGATCCATACCTTTAATCCCACCTGCTAACTCCCTTTTGCCATGTAACATACTCACAGGTTCCAAGGGCTAGAGGGTAAACATCTTTAGGGGACCATTATTCTGCCTGCTACAGGGGAGTCACACAGAATGACTAGAATTACGAAGAAAAAAACAAGCAACTGCTACATGTCCCTGGTCTTCTCACAAGCAGCATGAAATATGAATGCTTAAGCTTGAATACACCTTTTTCTAAACCTACTATTTATAAATGCAAAGGCCTAAAAATAACCCTTTTATGTTCAACAATAGGATAATAAACACATAAATTCAGAGGCAATAATATGGTGCAAATGTGGTAGAGTGAGGAGAAATAATCTTTTTTTTTTTGAAAAATCTTCAATGCCATGAGAACATATTTAGTTTCCTAGATCTATTTTTAAAATGGCTTTTTTTTCTTAGGATACTAATAATATATGTGAACTCTTAATAGTTTGGAAACGCAAAAAACTTTGAAGTAAAAAAAAACCACCCTAAATCCCGCCAAGCAGTCATAACCAGTTATCATTTACGTGTCTATTCTTCCGATATTATGTAAATGCATATCAAATTATATATGCATTAAAAATATTAACTTATTCTAAATGATTCTTTAAGTATCCTATTTCCCCTCTAAATATTATCCTAGATATGTTCTCATGGCATTTATAAATAGTAGGTTTAGAAAAAACTGTATTCAAAAATCTGTATATATAACTCTGATTATTTCCTTAAGGATGTAAATGAGGAATTATCACATCAGAGACCATTTTAAGACCACTGGTATTTGTCACCTCATTTCCCTCCATAATGACTACACCAGATTTACCCCCATGAGCAGTGTACAAAAGTGCCCTTTGCAATGAACTCTGAGCAATGTTTACCAGTGCTATGGACTAAATTATGGCTGTTTCCCCAAAATTCATATGTTTAAGCCCTAGCCACCAATGTGATTAGATTTGAAGATAGGGCTTTCAGGAGGTAATTAAGGTTAAATGAGGTAATAAGGGTGGGGTCCTAATCCAATGAACTGGTGGCCTTATAGGAAAAGGAAGAGAGAAAGAGATCTCCTTCACATACGTACCACATGCACATGCACTGAGGAAAGGCCACGTGAGGACATAGTGAGAAGTCGGCTGTCTCCAAGTCAGCAGGAGAGCCCTCACCAGAAACAGAATTGGCTGTCACCTTGAACCTGGATTTTCCAGCCTCAGAAACTGCAAGAAAATGAATTTCTGTCATTTAGTCTACCTAGTCTATGGTAGCTTTTTGTGGCAGCCTGAGCTAATGAGCTAATGAGCTAATGAGCTAATGCAATGAAGGGTGAAAAATGATGTCCTTGTTCTATTAATTGGTGATGATTTGATTTCTAGAAGGATGGTCATTTTGTTTATAGGCCACTTTTCATGTCTCTGGGAAAATTCAGAGTCAAATATTTTTGGACTCTAAAACAGAATGTTACAAAAATCATAAGGCATAGAGGACTGAAATTCAACAGCACTTCCACAGAGCTAGAATTGTGTTCTTTAGAATAATGCATTTTTAAATGTCTGCATCAATCAGAACAAACGCTTCAATCCATTTACATAAGCCCTTTTGATTTTAGTCTCCATTTATCTATTTTAAAGGCTTAAAGATCTAGCTACAAGAATACCAAGAAAACTCTTTTGCCTTTGTAGATGAAGTTCACAACATGTGTGCTAAACTATTTGATTCCTTCAAGCACCATATGAGTTAGGTGGTGTTGAGGTTAATTGGGTAGTATGGATGGTGGAAGGAATTGATTGACTTGAAGGACATGAAGATGCAAGGCTAGTGCAAGAAACCATGTGTGAAACCAGTGCATTTGGAGCCACATGTAAAGGTCACTGAGGCCTTCTTGAACAATTTATAAAATAAGAATGGGTTGGAGGAAATTGAAGACAATTTTATATCCTTGTGACTAGAAAGGAGATGTGAGCTAAGAAGAGAGTTCAAACATGACCAAATGAAGCAGAGGCTAGCAGCCCAGGCAACAATACTCCTTTCTTGGTGGGCAATGACATTATAATGAGTAACTGCAGACAAACAAAAGTCAATAGTTCTTACACGTAGAGTAGCACCTAACACAGCAAGTAGTACCTAGGGGAAGGTCTGGGGAGGAGTTTGAAAAGGGTTTCTAAGATAGGAAAGGGTTAAGTCTTCTTATTGTACGGAAAGATTGTATCTACTCATAGGGATGAGAGTAATCACAAATATACAGTGGTTATTATGCCCCTTATATAGAAAATGAAACTGAGGCTCAGAAACCTCAAATAGCTCCCCTAGAGTTACACAATTGTTAGTGCTGAAATGTGAACTCAAACCTTCAGACTTGAAGCTGGAAATGAATTTCCTTGGCTTCAATGTCTCCATCTCAAAATGACTGTATTTTGGGAAGGCTGCTTCAGAGTTCATGTTCCATTGGCCATTCCACTGATTCTGCATCTCCTTGACAAACGAATCTTGGGCCAAAAGTTCATTGCGGGGACGCTGTTGGTGAGTACATTAATCTGATCAGATGTATTCTCATTGGAAATAATATTTAAAATGGTTTACTGAGTTTGGAGGATGCAGATGTTAAATAAATAAAATTGGAATATCCTCTTTCTCTGTTGCTTAGAACTTTACCCATTTCCCTTGTCTCCTCACTAGCACCCTGCTGGCTTCCCCCTACCTCACAATTTCATTTCATGCTCCTTTGGTGGGTCTTTTGCCTCTGCCTTCACCTCTAAATGTTGAGCGCCTCAGAGGTCTATCCTGTGTCCCGTATCTTTTGTCCACACTCTAACTGGGCAAACTCATCATGTCCAACATCTTTAAAATATTCACTCCCAGGATTCTAGATTCCTGTATCCAAAAGCCAACTAGATATCACTATGCGGAAGCTTAATAAGTATCTCAAACTCAACATGACCCAAGAGAATTCTCTCTTTTGCCAATCAGGTTTTTTCCAGTCTCATATATCTCGGTAAATGGTTTTACCACCCACTCAGTGCTCAAGTAATTGTTCTTGATTACTGTTTTATAGCTTCCCTCACCTTCCACACCCAATACTTCTGGAACAGCAAGTCCCGTGAATTCTATTTTCAAACCACCTCTCAAACCTTTCAACTTTTCCCCATCTCCACTGGTGTCACCACCCTTTGTCACCTGGGGCTAGTACAAAAGCCTCCCAACTAGTTTTCTCTGCTTCCACATGAATTGTTTTATAAAGATATCAATCACATTAGTTCTGTGTTCAAATCTCTCTGATAACTTTTCATTGCACTTAGATTAAAAATCCATCCTTCTTAATCTAGTTTATAATGTCCTTCATGAGCTAACCTCTGCTGACCTCTGAGACTTCATCTGTCCATTCACCCATTGGCCCACTATCCTCAGCTACACTGGACATTTTTCTATCCTGACACTCACCTAGCTTATTCTTAACTAAGGATCTTGACTCTAACTTAACTCTGTGCCTGGAATGTCCCTCTTCCTCCACATTCTTGTGGATAGCTCCTTCCTGTCATTTACATATCATCTCAAAGGTCATGTTTCCAGAGAGACTTTCCCTGACCATCCCATCTAATTAAGGCCTATTTTTCTTACATATTGATTTGAGTGTTTGTTCACTAGAGTAGTTCCATGAGAGCAGGAAGCAGATCTATCTTATTGAGGACGCTCCTGGTAGCAAACTATCTGCGGAAGAGGAAACTGAGAATCCAGCATAGTCTTAGAAGATGGGGGAGTTGCTAATGGAAATAATCAGGTCTCTGAAAGACTTCATAGAACACAGTACCACACTTTCTGACATCCTCTGCCAATCTCATTCGATTGTGACATGGGCAAGAAACAAATCTTGGTTGTGTTTGCCATTGAAATTCCAGGGCTGTTTGTTACAATGGTTAACCTCTTCTGACAAATTTCACAAAATTCCATTTACCCTCGCTTTGCCTCACTACGTATTATTCAGTTTAAGATTCGGTTCACTGTCCTCCAGGAAGCCTTCCTTGACTTCCTTGTGGCTGGCTTTTGTGTTCCCACGGCACCATGTGCATTGTTTCATCATGTACTAACCACATTGTATTATATACTGTCTCCTCATGTGACTAAGTTTTTCCTGAGGTCAGAAACTATCCATTTTCTTTTTTGTGTTTTATGGCCTATTACAATGTCTGGCACCACAATAAATCTTTGTTAGATAAATAAGCCGTAGACAGCAAGCAGTTCAGGTTTTAATGGAGGGCAACAGTATTTCTTTGCAATGGTTAACAATACTAGTAGAAACATTTAGAATATGAAATGAAAAGTGGGGAAAGGCTTTATGAGTATGAATTTATTTGAATGAAGGAAAATTTCAGTGTTACTTAGGCTGAATAAAGACACAATGATCATTAAGTAATTCTAGAAAATAGAGATGATTCTAGAGAAATGATCCTTATAANCATTTTTCTTTTTTGTGTTTTTATGGCCTATTACAATGTCTGGCACCACAATAAATCTTTGTTAGATAAATAAGCCGTAGACAGCAAGCAGTTCAGGTTTTAATGGAGGGCAACAGTATTTCTTTGCAATGGTTAACAATACTAGTAGAAACATTTAGAATATGAAATGAAAAGTGGGGAAAGGCTTTATGAGTATGAATTTATTTGAATGAAGGAAAATTTCAGTGTTACTTAGGCTGAATAAAGACACAATGATCATTAAGTAATTCTAGAAAATAGAGATGATTCTAGAGAAATGATCCTTATAAGATTCCTTTGATTCCTGTTAATTGCAATCCAATACATAAATATTGAAGACTTAGTATGAGCAAATTACTCTTTTTCATATGACAAAGAAGAAAATACTTCTGCCAGTTAACATTTTATAATTCTATGACCTTATGATTCTGAACACCTACGTAAGATATTTTTAAACCTTGACAGTTACATTGGGAGATTTACATCAAGAACCAGCATTATGGAGATAGAATTTGCATGGAGTTCTATCATCAAAGTTTTACTACAAACTGGGGCCACTGGGTCATTTTTAGATACAGACCATTGGTTAGTGGCTTCTCCCCAGAGTGAACAGGATAGTCATGTGCCACTTGGCAGTTTCCAAGGTATGAGTTTGTTCTGTTTGATGTTCTGTCAATTTCTCTAGGGGACAAGCAGCCAGATGGTTAATTGCCCTTCCTTAAGCACAGACACACTCACAGAAAAGGTGTGAGGAAGGACCCCTCCGAAAGAGGAGTCTCTCACACAGCAGGCTGAGCCGCTGTACAGAGTTGAGATTGTTGACCCACTGATTGTGCCTGAAAGGCTTTTCAGCCACACAAAACCCTGGGCTTCCCCATTAGCATATCAGAGGTGGCACAGTGGTGGGAAATACTGCAGGCAACAAAGGATGTGGCTCAGTGGTATTGTCTCATTGGTGCTTACAGAAGCAGAAAAAATGATAATCGGGCCAGAGTTGCAGTGATGGACAGATGTTGACATATTTTCTTGGGCGACCAATGTCTTCCACTCCCCCTCCATCAGTTGATCCATTCTCAAGACTCCCTACCCCTCCAAGGCACAGTTCCTCAACCAATACACAAGGAAAAGCCACGACACAATCAAAACCTCTCTTGAGCTGAAACGAAGACACAGTTTCAGCTTTAACTTGAACCATGCCTGGAAGGGATTTGTCATTTTTCTCAGACTTGAAAGTCTTATATGGAACATAACTTGATGATAAATAGGAGAGTCAGCTGCCAGTTACTAATACCATCATAGAGACTGAGTCACTGTTGATGTCACCGCGACTCTTTGCAGGATCAGCCATCTTATTATTTTATACTGAAAGGGAGAAAAGAGGTTTAGTGAAAAAGTCACTTTACATTCTTATTGTCCTAAATTATTTCCCATCTCTGAAGTTTGAGACCAGTGTTCTATGCTCTATAGCAATGGCTCTCAACTGGAGGTGATTTTGACCCCCAGGAATCGTGGCAATGTTTGGAGGCATTTTTTTGTGGTCACAATTGGGTGAGGGGGTGCCACTGGCATTTAGTGGATCGAGGCCAGGGATGCTGCTAAAGATGCTACTACGCACAGGACAGCACCTATGATAAAGACTTATTTGGCTCAAAATGTCAATAGTGCCGAGGCTAAGGAACTCTATGGCCTTCTTTGTGAAGCTAATTTACAAATTCTTACTGAGTCAAATTGCTATTGATAAATGGGCACCTTGAGGCACTTATAGCCCCATGCTCACTATATTGATTTAAAATATTGAACAGTTCTTGACAAAGAACAGGGCCGAAATTAAAATTTCTTATCCTTGGCTGCAATATTGAAAGATATCTAAGCAGTGGGTGTAAAGTTTGAGAAAATTGTATATTGAGCACTGAGGGGTAAAAATTTTCCTACATGCAGTAAATTGATTTTCTTACAGCCAACAATATGTCTTTTACTTCACGCTCAGCTGAGTCTTAAATATGCTCCAAATGTCATAAAATTTGATT